>NW_021680791.1:48210-74007 GCF_001412515.2 Diachasma alloeum | reverse complement strand
CTCTTTTTTCATCCCTTAATCTCAATTAGGAGGGGAGAAGTGAATTTTTAATTCACGAGCGAATGGTGAAAAGTCACTGTGCGCCGAGAAGAAAATTATTTTTCTCACTGGCCCATGACTTTGTCGTAGTTTTGTATTTTTCTGTTACAGAGATTAAAGGATGCAACGGGG
The DNA here is from genome assembly GCF_001412515.2 of Diachasma alloeum. Taxonomy (NCBI): domain Eukaryota; kingdom Metazoa; phylum Arthropoda; class Insecta; order Hymenoptera; family Braconidae; genus Diachasma; species Diachasma alloeum. Next base: position 73,836 of record NW_021680791.1, on the reverse strand, counting down.
ATTGATTGATGGGGAATTTAATTCTCCGTCACACCCTCTGTGTTTCATTCCTTAATATTAATTAGCAGGCAAATGAATCACCTGAAAAACATTAAGAACATGTTGAGGACGAGGAGGATATAAATTCCCCTCCGAAACTATCCCTATGACAGCGGGACTGCTACCGCCGAGTTACCCGCACAGGCAGTTCGCCCAGCCGTCAGTTTCGACCGTGGCGGCATCCCTCCGTTGGGGTCGAACTACTTTTGGCTTGGGGTCAGTCCAACCCCGAGATCTGAGCCTCTACTTTAGTCAATCCTCTTTGAGCCGCCCGCTGTCACAGGGACAAGTTCGGTGGGGGACTTTTGTCCTCCTTCTACTCAATGTTTACTTCATGTTTTTCAGTTGATTTATTCGCCGACTGATTAATATTAAGGAGTGAAACAAAGACTGTTCGATGGAGAATTAAATTCCCCATCCTTCAACCCCCATTTTATTCCTTAATGTTAATTAGGAGCGGAGATACGATTGTTTAATTAGCGGGCGAGTTGTCGGGAATCACTGCGCCGAGAAAAANCGATGGAGAATTAAATTCCCCATCCTTCAACCCCCATTTTATTCCTTAATGTTAATTAGGAGCGGAGATACGATTGTTTAATTAGCGGGCGAGTTGTCGGGAATCACTGCGCCGAGAAAAAATTGGGTTTCTTATAGCGCCGTGACTTTCGTCGCAATATTAATTTTTTTATTGCAGAGATTAAGGGATGAAACGGGGGTTGATGGATGGGGAATTTAATTCTCCATTGAACAGTCTTTGTTCCATCCCTTAATATTAATTAGTCGGCGAATAAATCAACTGAAAAACATGAAGTAAACATTGAGTACAAGGAGGACAAAAGTCCCCCTCCGAACTGTCCCTGTGACAGCGGGCGGCTACTGCCGAGTTACTCACGAACCAAAACTCACATTTACCGACAATTCGACCGGAACGCCACCTTTGCCGTGGGGTACTAACCAACTTTTTTGGAGTCAGTCAAACCCCCCGATCCGGGCCTCTACTCAGGTCTATCCTCTTTGGTTATTTCCATCAATCGAAGAGTTTCAAATTTCACTTGGGTCTTCCCTTAAGCTCGTATCAAATTGATTTCCCTAAGGGATTTTTTACATTCGACAATCGTACTCGCATGGGGGGGAGGTCGTGCTAGCGTTCATATTCCATGAATAAATAGAAAACATGACTATTTTTTATACTTGAATATTTTCATTTGTATCATTTTCTGGGCTACCTCGCTACCTCCCAAGTAGCAAACCTTGCGAAAGATATCTGAAAGAATACCAAAAGGGCTGACTAATGTCCGTCCAAAAGGTATCTTGCAGTCATACGATAACTTTTAGTTAACTTCTAGGTAACTTCTAGACACAAGTTACCTTTTTGGACAGACATTAGACAGCCTTTTTGGTATACTTGCAGATACCCTCCAGAACTGTGCTGCTTGGGTATTTGGAATGTATTTGGCGGGCAAATTTTGGCTCCGGGCTATAACCCGCTAAGTAGGCTATATGCTGGCGGCATGATTTTTTTACCCCCTTGATACGCGTGGCCCTCGTTAAGGATCTACTACACCCTTTCGGCCAAAATTCACTTTTTTTTCATTTTTCTGGCAAATTATTGATCGGATTGACGCGAAATAATATACCGTTTTAGCTTTTTATTATCATTGACTGACTCACGAAGTTTCATGGTAGTGTAATCATTTTCCTGCATTTTTCTAAAGTTTTGTGAATTTCCGAAAAGTTTTAGAAAAAATGCAGGAAAATGATTGCACGATCATGAAGTTTCGTGAGTCATTAAGTAATGATAAAACGCAAAAACGGTATGTTTTTTCACGTCAATCCGATCAACAATTTCCCAGAAAAATTCAAAAAACGTGAATTTTGGCGAAAAGGGATGTGTAATATATCCTTAAATTGAACCCTCGTAACTATCTACACCTGAGACATTTGATCCTCATGGAATTGAAGCCTTCAGACGCTAGACCCTAGTTGAACTGAACCCTCATGACCCTCGTAAAATTAGACTCTTGAGATGCTTGACTTTCCTTAAATTGAATCCGTGTAACCCTTGTGAAATTGAACCCTGAAAAATATTGCTAGCAATGTTAATATAGTTTGTATGAAAGATTGAAGAATAAAGAGTTTAATCTGCTATAATTTTTTTTATTTGTGTTATATTGGATTTTTCACATATAAGTTTTTCAAATTTTCCTGTTTGAAGTGGGCGGGGAAAATTTAGGAGGGGGCTATACCAGCACCACGTATTGGCGGTTCGGCTCTCCAAGTATCTGGCAACCCTGACGGGCGGTCTAGGTTTTATATGTCTATGGTTAAAAGCTGTGGTGGCGCCTCGCGGATAGTAGCGGCTCTACTCAGTGATGCCTTCGAATGAGACACTTTTTATAATTGTAATCGAGCGAGCACGCCGAGAAGGATTCAATTGTTCTCGTCTAATAACATGAATAACTGCCAAAGATAAATAGTCGGTTGAATAGTTAATTATAGTAATTAAGGAGAAAGAACCTACTAGAAATGTATGAAGTACGTTTACCCTGTAATTGCAGTAAGAAGAATACAATGGTTGACCAAGCAGTGTTGGACAAGCTCGAGGCTGGTTACACTAAGCTCGCTGCATCTGATAGCAAGTCTCTCTTGAAGAAGCATCTTTCCAAGGAAATTTTTGATGCCCTAAAAACGAAGAAAACTTCGTTTGGATCCACTCTTCTTGATTGCATTCAATCTGGTGTTGAGAATCTCGATTCTGGATTTGGCATTTATGCTCCAGACGCTGAGGCTTACAATGTTTTCGCTGATATCTTTGATCCAATGATTGAGGAGTATCATGGTGGATTTAAAAAGACTGATAAGCATCCACCCAAGGACTTCGGTGATGTTGATACGCTTGGCAATCTTGATCCAACGGTAAGCTATTATCTGTTTAAAGAAAAAAGTTGTTTTATAATATAGATATTCATCTAGCGAATAGCGATTGAACATAATTGGATATTTGTTTTCATTCTTAATTGATTCAGTAGTTGAAATTTATGGATAAATATCAGTTAAGGAAATTCTTTTGTAATTTTCAACAGTAATAAAATTTAAAAATCAATTAGTCAATTCCAGTGTAGGAACATAATTGGTAAATATCTTATAATATAAAAGAGCCTTGTAACGCTTTTTGTAGATCTATTCTACGTGGCTCAATTTCCTGGGCAAAAAAATCGATAATAATTCTTCTATCTCCATCGGATTTTAAGCTAGTCATAAAAAAAGAATTCTCAAACGAAATTAATGCATTAATGTCAAATGGTTGCAATATGAAATAGATATGGAGTAATTTTAAAAATCAATTATTATATTGATGTTTCAGACCAAATATTTTTAATAATTCATCAGAATGTTCGTCCACTGAAAAGGTTGTTATTGGCACATCTAGTCGGGTCACGGACTTATGGAGGACAAAATGGAGCACTGCGTAGCCGAATTACTACCTTCTCATTGATCAAACAGTCAAGATGAATATTAATATTCGGTGATTGGTTGATTTGTTTTCTAATTAATTTCAATGATTTAATTACAGGGCGAGTATATCGTATCAACTCGCGTAAGGTGTGGTCGCTCCTTGGACGGCTATCCCTTCAATCCTTGCTTAACTGAGGCCCAGTACAAGGAGATGGAAGATAAGGTCTCTAGCACTCTGTCTGGTCTCGAGAATGAACTCAAGGGTACATTCTATCCACTCACGGGCATGAGCAAAGAAGTTCAGCAAAAGCTTATTGATGATCACTTCCTATTCAAGGAAGGTGATCGTTTCCTTCAAGCGGCCAACGCCTGTCGCTTCTGGCCGACTGGCCGTGGTATTTTTCACAATGATGCCAAAACATTTCTTGTTTGGTGCAATGAGGAGGATCATCTTCGCATTATTTCTATGCAGATGGGTGGTGATCTCGGACAGGTCAGTAATCAATTAAATTCATTTCAGTCATATTATTAAAAACAAGCAAGGGGCAGCGAGCATGTGGCACTGAACATCTCACTCATTAATTTTTTTTGACGTAAATACGTCTATGGTTTCGTTTCGGCGAAAAAATGCTTATGCAGCCGCGCCATCTATCGGCGATGCTTAAAAGCGTAAATTGAGTTTTCCTTATTAGTCAGCGGAATTGAGTTTCTTGGTTACAACGAGAACTGAGATTTTCCTGAAGACTAGAGTTAAATCTCGAAGACAAAATTGAGTTTTCCAATCAACGACTATCGATGGTTTAAAGCTAAAGATTCCTCTCGTAGAGTGCTCCCTTCCTCCTCTTTCGTCTTCTCTTTTCTTGCTTTCGAATTCTGGTTCTGCTACTCTGCTACTCCGCTCCCTGTTCTGCTGCTGCTCGAGGCTAAATGGCCCAGGCGTTTTTTTTAGTTCAAAAGTATATTTATTGTTCATTTTTGGTTTTTACATATTTCAATGTTGTAATTACATTTCGTTTTATTTAAGATTCCTACCTATTTGGTTTACGCTTATTAGAGTTTACAGGTATTTGTTGGAGTTTGAGTGTGACGTATTGTCATTAATACGTCGGTTATTTGTTGAATACAATGTGACGAATTATGAATAATACGTTACATTAAATTTATAATGTGGGACGATGAGAAAAGAAATATGATTTCTTTCTCATCGTGCAGGAGCAGAGCTCAGCACTCTCACGGTGCCATCTGAGTCCAGCTTCTCGGTAAAGAAGCTGTTTGACTGTTCTAGTTGTGTGTCAATGATGACACTTAATTGTCTTAGTGTTTCGGGACCGTGAGACTGCTTGCTCTGCAATTTTAAGTCTTGAGCATTTTTACAAAGACTCTGCAAGGGCAGAGTCCGATCAGGAGCGAAACAGAGCGGATCTCTGAGCTCAGGCCTTCAGCCAACCAAGAACCAAGTCAAGTCAAGGTCCCAAAGTCGAGTCAAGTACCGCGTTATACCGACCCATTAAACACTACCGTGTATAAAAGGAAGTTAATATATAATTATTTTACCCACATTAGTACGGTCGGTTTAATATCGTTAACCCTCCCTCTATCCTTCACTTATCCCTCCGATTGAGCGAACCACCCGTGAGCTCACCGAGACTAGCCGAGGTCGGAGGTGAACATGAGTTAAAAACGAACAAATTAACTCATTTCGTCACATTGGCGCCCGACGTGTTTTTGGGCACTCATTCGGGGAAGCGAGTGCAAAAACAAGGATTACAGTGACTCAAAGGATTAAAAGTGAAAATTATGTGATGATTCCAGAACTGAAGGATTATACGAAGAAATTACGTGGGTTCGGTACAGTGCGCAACGAAGTTTTAAATCTGAAAACTGATGAAGTAGACATTGCCGTGGATTGATGTGACACTCGTGAATTTTGTGTGTTGAAGTCGTGCAGTTACATTTTTTTTTCTGGTACGTTGAGGGTCGTCATTTTGAAGAGGGCTCCAGAAACACAGCGTGCTAGATCAGCAAGGTACAGCTAGATCTAGTCTGCAGCTGATGGGCAGCTGCTGAACCCGAGAAACGACAGAGATCTTCCATCGACGAGAGGATGTCACCATAGGGATCTGAAGAGTGCAGGTCCCATTATTATTCACGATTCATAAATATTGCCATGAAAATGAATGCTTCAGCCAGTTATAAGAGACGGACTTCACCGTACTTCTCCTCAACGGTCATGAGGGATGAACAGCAGCTCCAAGGAGGTTGGAGCAGGACATCGACCAAGTTGAGTACCTCGGAAAAGTATCGCATGGCTTCCACGCCATGCATTGCAAGAGCTCCAGGACACGCAGAAGCAGCTACAAAAAACAGCGAAATTTGGGACCCCGGGACAATAATTGGACAACTTGCCAGGGTCAACCCTCTACTCGGAATATGGAAGTGGGCTGGCACAACTGATTCGGATCAGATATATGGGCCACACTGGCAACGATTTGCAAAGAAGACTGTCGAGGAATCTGCGCCACAAACATCAAAATACGATGAAATTGCAGAGGACATGGTTGCGAAATACTCAGACATCTACGCTCATGGGCCTGCGCTATTCCGTACAGACAGAGAAAGTAAAAAGACATACACCTCGTCTGAAGAAATGAAAATTCAGAACAATTCCGAAGGGGAATTTATTGAGACATCTGAAACCGATAATTTACATGTGAGGCTTGCATTCAAATCGGGTTGTAACGACAGATCGAGACCTCTAAATAATACAGGTATCTTCGAGTGCGACGAAAAAAAAGTGACAAGCCCAATGACAAGTTCGTTGAAAGTGAATCTCGAAACGGAAAATATGGAATTTCCAAATGAACTCGGATATCCATTCCATCTGTACTCTACAGTATATGTAGCTCCTCGAACCATCGTGAGCAAAGGCTGGGAGACAAAACCTCGGTTACTCGACCCGGGAGGAATGCGAGTATCAGCTGATATCCTAGCGACTGAGGCGACAGCTGATCATCATGTCCCACCTGACTCAGACCATAAACTGAGTGAAGAAGCTCCATCACTACCGATCATCGGAACCAACGTTTTCGGGATAAGTGAAGGAGGGGTACCTTCAGCACAGAATGACCGTGGACAACTGACACAACTAGATTATGATGAGACAAGGTCCTGGCAATTTGATCCAGGGGATCCATCGTCACAGGGATCTCAAGGCATTGATAAAGTTTCCGAGTGGAGTGCGATAATCGGGGGAAATTCAGCAAGTCCGGATATGATGGTGAACAACACTGTAATTGAGAATAGAAACGTGATAATTGCCAGTGAAAAACCAGTGGCAAGCAAGTCTAAAGACAGAGACACTAATCCCGTGAAAATAAACTTTACATGTGGAACTGTGCAATTTCGAAATGGGCTTGAAGAGTCACTGAAATTTGATTCTGGGGAAAGGATGATGCCCCGAATCGTAATGAGTGAAGACTCCGGGGTGACAAGTTATCAGTCATTTGATCCGGGAGGGTCATTACCAACAGCTGATTTGAGTGCCACCGAAGCTATGACTGGACTGGATGACTCACCTGATTTTCAATACAAACTGGATAAGGGTATATCATTCCTGTGGAGTGACGCGGACGAACGACCCAGGGCAGCGTTGAATCGAGGTGGTCGGGAGATAAGGCCCAGCTACTTGATCTGGACGGGTTATTGTCATCAGCTGACAGATAAGCAGCCAATAACAGCTGAGAGATCTCTCTCAGGTCTCTTCTGCCAAGCTTGGCAAGAGGGAGCGCAACAACAAGGGATTTGGAGAAATTACGAGTCTCAAGACCCAGACATCCTTGCTGCCGATTAATCAGGAGATTAATTTCATATCTAGCGTGGGAGGGGTACTCTCGGAGAGAGATAAGTATGAAAAAAATTGTCGACCGGTTACATCCCTTCTGGTAAGAAAGAAAATTATAAATGATTGTCTTCAGAAAAGCTTCAGCTAGAGACTTGAAAAAAAAAAAATTTTTTGCAAATAGAAAAAAAACAAACAAATTTCAAAAAGAACAGAAAATTTAGAAAATAGTTAATGATACGGAAAATTCGAGACTTCGAGAAAAATTGGGAAAATAATTGAATTATGCATTGATATCACGGGATGAGGTTCGAAGGCACGGACCCCAAAAAATATCTAAAAGTTAGAAGAGAGACTTATCCAATAAAAATGGGATTCAACTCATAAAAACGTGATATCTATGAATTTTTTAATGTGGACCGAATTTATTCATCACTCGACGTAAATATCCGAACTTCAAGAAGAGTAATTTTTGGATTTATGGAGGAGAAATGCTATATCAAAGTAATGATCATGAGGCATTCCTCGTGAAGAAGAAAAAAAAATCATTGATGTCATCGTAGAATGATTTTGCAAAGAACATATCCATACTCGTTAGGTTCTTTCCCTCAAACAATCATAGAGATGAAATTCATTGAAAAACAAAATGTGGAGGCAATACAGATACGTCATTCCTTCCTTTTTCCCCCATATTCTCACACTGCAATTTTGAAACAGAAATTTCAAAAAAATACAGAGCTGTGTAGAGCTCAAATAAATTTTTGATGTCCTTCATCGTGATGAAAGGGGAAAATGTCAAAGCGACAATAGAAAAATAGTTTTGTATCCTGTGAAAATATGATCACCATAGGAAATACAAAATAATTTGTCACCTAATGTAAGACCCAAGGATTTGAAACTTCATGTATGAAAGTGAATTTTTGTAAGGGTTCGGTCGATTAGGTTTTTCTGTCGAGCTAACATTTATGTACCTTTGCTGATACGATTTTTGTTTGAAAGTATTTAAGGTCATGCAACTTAATTGCATTTTAAATTGACTATAAGCAAGCTTTATATAGTTTGAATTATTCTTGCCGCTAAGGCATGGGTTTAACGCTCATATAGCAGGGGTCTTGATAGCCCTTCAGGCATAAGGTGAGGCCCATAAGGCACAGACATATGTGATGTCTTTTGATTTGCTTACTATTGTGACCTAGATGTTGTCTAGGGTAACAATAGTTTAATTAGGGGAGTGTGACGTATTGTCATTAATACGTCGGTTATTTGTTGAATACAATGTGACGTATTATGAATAATACGTTACATTAAATTTATAATGTGGGACGATGAGAAAAGAAATATGATTTCTTTCTCATCGTGCAGGAGCAGAGCTCAGCACTCTCACGGTGCCATCTGAGTCCAGCTTCTCGGTAAAGAAGCTGTTTGACTGTTCTAGTTGTGTGTCAATGATGACACTTAATTGTCTTAGTGTTTCGGGACCGTGAGACTGCTTGCTCTGCAATTTTAAGTCTTGAGCATTTTTACAAAGACTCTGCAAGGGCAGAGTCCGATCAGGAGCGAAACAGAGCGGATCTCTGAGCTCAGGCCTTCAGCCAACCAAGAACCAAGTCAAGTCAAGGTCCCAAAGTCGAGTCAAGTACCGCGTTATACCGACCCATTAAACACTACCGTGTATAAAAGGAAGTTAATATATAATTATTTTACCCACATTAGTACGGTCGGTTTAATATCGTTAACCCTCCCTCTATCCTTCACTTATCCCTCCGATTGAGCGAACCACCCGTGAGCTCACCGAGACTAGCCGAGGTCGGAGGTGAACATGAGTAAAAAACAGATCAAACAAACTCATTTCGTCACATTGAGCATGTTTGTTTTTGGGATGATATTTTAGTTGCAAGATAAAATTTTTTTATTAAATGGCCCAGGCGGATTGGGTGCACTAAATTTATAGAAGGTTACTGCACAAAAACTCACCATTGGCTGAAGAGTCAATGGTGGGGAGAAACCTTCTGATTGGCCAATGAGTCGATGGTGGGGTTAAAATGATCCAAGGCCGAAGACAGTGCCATTTCTCAGATAAGGAGCGAATGAATAGAAAGCATTCTTAAACAACTAAGTCTTTTGAGAGCAATTTCTTATAGTATAAAGTGATCAGAAAATTCGAAATTTTTTTAATTAGGGAGTTTTTCGGCCAATTCACGAACTAATGGCGCCACGTGGCTATAAACTTTCCAACATGGCGGCTCCCAAGATTGAGAGAGCATAACCTGTTGTAAACATTGATCAATTGTGTGTGTCCAAAGGACCCCCAATTACATATAAAAGAGTCAATTGACAATGGCTTTCCCTTGTGCTTTCCCTCATTGCAAGGGCAAATCTAGATTCAAGGTCCCTTCAAAATGTTCACGAACTCGCCAGAAGTGGTTGGATTTCATTGGTATTCAAGATGTGAAGTCGAACAAAGGTTTATGCGAGAATAATTTCACATCCGATCAATTCGTTGTTGAAAGTGAACTTACAGGTAAATGATTTAATTCTGTTTCTCCACCTGATATAATAGAACAGCCTAAATGGATAAAAATAAAAGAGCGTGGGTTAAAATGTACACATATTTTTAAAAATATTCTTTATCAATTAAACTCAGTCTAGGCTTATCACAAAGAGTAACGATTGTAGTTTTCTTTTGAAAATAAAAAAATGCATTTCATCAACAATCCAAAGTCATTAATATTAAAAAAAAAATCAAATGTCCATTCTACCTCACCCTCCCCTGAATACAGACTGGTCTTTTAGGAGAAAAGTTAATCAGAAAGAGGTTGAAGACTGGCGCTGTTCCCACGATAAAATTGCTCGAGAAGAAGGGCCATTTGGAAGGTTCGTTAATTAGAAAGAAGAGAGAGAAAAATATTCGTGTTAGAGAGTCTACACTCTCATGAGATTTCGATTTGTTTTGATAGGTCAAGAAACAACTGTGCGCAACTTTTCGCGCGCTCACCCTCATAACTCCCTTGTTCCCAGACTTTCCCTTGAAAGTCCTGGGAAACGTGTCAGATCTACGTCCTTGGAGATGAAAGGAAATACTGATAAAATAAAAAGAATATGTCAAGACCATCAAGCAGAGGAACTTCGAGATATTGAGGGCGTAAAGAGGATTGAAGACGGTAAGCTGAAGGGACTTGGAAGGATAATGAAAGGGCATGTTGACACTGTAGGTGTGGGGGACGAGGACTTTTGTCAAGAGGAGGCGAGTACTAATGAAAATTCTGAGAATATCTATTATTCATATGAAGGGTTGGATGAGCTAAAAGAGCTCGAAGAGGCACAGAGTCAAGAGACACGGATTGACCTGAGATTGAGGGAAACCAGAGAGACACAGACAGAACCGAAATATTTGAAAAATTGCTCCGTACAAACTACAATGGCACCGGCATCTGCCCATAATCCATTTTTTGTATGAATTGGCTATTCACACACTCCCGCCAAAAATATCGGTTGATGGCCACATAGCGCCATCTGCGTTGAGCTTGATAAAAATGACCTAACTCTTGAGTATTTCCATGGAATTCGTCAATTAAGCAGGTTCTAATTATGAATCACGAATTTTCCAATCTTTATGAAATTATAGGAACATATAGAATTGAAAAACACAAAAACAAATGTTTTTGTGAAAAAACTGGGCCAAGAAAAAGTTTTGTTTGATTCCTACTGGGAAATCGAAGTTTTTGAGAAATACATAGAAATAAAAAAGGAAGCCAAGTTAGGAATTTTGAATAAATGGTGATAGTGCACATTTAGGTTTCTATAAGAAAAATAGTTCTCAATGGAATAAGTATTCTAAAAAAATTCTCTATGAAATAAAAAATCAGTAGAAGCAGGACCAACGTCCTTGGCGCGGATCAAAGGATGGAGAAATAGATTGATACAGACAGTGAATTGAAAAACTCCGCGCCATACAAAACTTTTTCTTGGCCCAGTTTTTTTACAAAAACATTTGTTTTTATATTTTTAGGGGGATTTCATTATTTTTTTCAAAATAAGCAAGGACTGTTTTTACATCCGGTGAAATTTGTTCTTTTCAATTCAATTTAACTGATTCATTTTTCATAAGATAGAACATTTTTTGAATCAACAATTGAAGGGAAATAAACAGTTCTACTCCAGATTTATTCTCTCCACCGAATTTCAAATTTTAATCATCTATTAACAATTTTCTGACTTGATTTGATTCCTCATTCAATTTTTGCTCTGATGATTCCTATATGGATTGTTTTTCGTGGAGAGATGAACTGATTTCCTTATAGGAATAGTCGAACAAAATGTTCACAAAGAATTCGTTTTGAAAACATCTGTTTTTGTTTTTTTTTGTTTTTAAAAATATTAGGGAAACATTGCGTGGAATAAACTCTTCTGACTTCTTATTTCAATATTTATAATTAAAGAAGAAATTTATCGATTAAGCTCAGTCTAAGCTTATTACAAAGGGGCTGACTGTACTTTAATTGAAAAAAAAATCTATTTCATCAGCACTTCAATAAGACATCAACATTTTGGAAAGGGTTCAAAGTGTCTATTTAATCCCATCGTCTCTTACTAATTTTTCCTAAATAATCACAAAATTGTTCGCATTTCACTGTCACTTAATTTAGTAAATTTTTTTCCACGGAATGAAAACATTTTCTGTTACACTTGGAAAAAATTAAATATTTTCTTTTCGAATTTAACTATTCACGGACATTTAATAATTGATCACACAATATTTTCGACACATCTCCCTTTTGTCACATTCCAACCATAAACCGGTAACCTCACAAACAGTGCATAAACTACCTTTATATCCGAGGTCCGCATATGAATATAGATATGGCGGGATGAAATTCGAATTTTCGACGAGAGAAAACAAAATAGAACACCGAGTCGATTTTCCATTTGATTCTAATAAGTGATTTAACGTGAAGAAGAACATTTTCTGTGGTTCTCCATAACAACATCACAACCCACATTCAAATGCACTGGTGGCAACACTTCAACGTTGGATACGAAGCTCAGTTGGACCGGCGCTGCCAACGTTACAACTTGATTCTCGCACGTTATAATGTGTGTTATGTCCTATCAATGTCACTAGGAGGACAGTGGCGCCTTTTTGAAATAACGAGCGCCAAACTTCGAAATGTGGATCCGTTAGCCGCTAAACCTCTGATGAGGACTCCATCGATGTTGACTCGTTCATTTTTTGAATAAATGGGTTGAAGGTGTATTCCAGAATAAATCAAAACACTAGTGCTTAGGAGAGCACATTAACACTATTTATTTCAAACTTCTAATTTAAACTTGAAATCTTTGGTAGACAAATACACTTGATAAAACTTTTATGGAAAACTTTAAGAAAAACTAATCGAAGAGAGAAGCTGTAACAGTTGTTGGAACAACAGCCACGATGGGACTGTCTCTAACTTAAACTAAAAATCTAAGGGTTGGGTCCATACACCCCCACTAGACCAAAAGTTGCGCGCGCAATCTTGGCCCGGAGTAAAGGGAAGAGGGGTAACTTAAAAGAGAAATCGGGAAGCGAAAGAGGGAGAAAGGGGAGCGTGTGACGTCAACAGTATTCCCTCTTGAGGGGTCTCAGGCCCTTCAGCTCCGCGATACAATGAACAAAGGAGAACTCAACACTCAACACATGTGGAACACGTGAATCAGAGAGACTTTCTAAATATCTCAGAACCGAGACTTAACAATTTTACGACCGTAACCGTCGAGTTTATTTTCTCTCTATATTTCAGAATTTCAAGAAAAGTATTGTTTTGAGGAATTTTGGAGAGCTGTAAATTTACGAAGTAAACTCAAGTACTTGACATTTATTATTTCCGGCAACGGTTTTTCTCACGCCTGCGAAGTTGTTTTTCGTCCCCTGTTCATTGTCCTTTCATTCTCGACTTTTCTCAGTATTTAAAGATTTTACGTTATTTAATTAATTTTTTATATTAATTTGAATATCGCGGACAAAGATGGCTGATCATTGCTACCAACCATCAAAATCAGCGTCAAGACATCACATGTGAATCGCGAGAATTTGAATATCAACTCGTTGCTATGCGCCTATCTTTTTTACTGTTAATCCAAAAAATACCATAGTTACACCGTTGAAAAGCTCATAGGTGATTTATGTAATGTAACTAACGACACTTTCCCGATTTGTCGTCCCGTTTTCTTTATACTGAATGTAAATCATTTAGAGGTAGTGAAGGGGGAAGTTCTGTGTGTATAGATACGCGGTGCTCTCGGCCTGATGTTTTGCTCAGTCGGTCAAACCTGATGTTTTGCTCAGTCGGTCAAAACTTTTGTTGGCTGATACGCTACCGCGTATCTCGATATAATATTAAATTATTGTGACGAATTACGTTAAAAAGGATACTGCCAATGAGGATTTCGGTCCATAGACGTATCCACGTTAAATCTGACGGCTGTATTAAGGATACAGCCGATTAGGATTTTTTTATACTTTCTTTGCCATCAATAAATTGATGGTGGGCTTCCGAATGGTTTTTAGCCTAATAAAATTTGATTTTGCCAAGAATTTAAAGGAAACCTATACCGACATGAAATCCGTGCGTAAAACAAGCACTTTATGGGCATTAAACGGTTTCGAAAAGTGAACTTTTCAGGCAGGTATCACAAAATTTTTTTTTTTTAATTGAAATCGTTTGGGTAGTTTTCGAGATATTTTCAAAAAAAGGTTCATGAGCAACAATTTCATCAAAACAACTGAGTCGATTGTGCTGCAATCAAGCTTTAGTCCTGACCGTTAGTCCTGATTAATACCTATAATCTGACAAACTCGAGATCTTTTCTGAATTTTTCTACGCCTTCAAATCTTTGATTCGTTAAACATTGAACATCAGCTGGACAACCGCACAGACACACATAATCTTAGGAAGTGGTATTTTTTCTAGCCCAATGCTAATTTATTAAATTAAATTTTCACAACTGTCTTTCTTTTATGAGAATTTTTTTACAGGAACATTATGCCAATCGTTGCTTCATTTCCTCACGGTAATTATTGAAGGTACAATTCTGTTCATAAATGGAAAATTTATCTCAAAACAAATTGACATTTCGATTTTTGCGTCAGCTAGAAACCACACAACGACTTTTATTCAAAAATAGGAAAATCCAAATATCTCGAAAACTTTCTATGAATAGGTATATACATTTTGATTAAGATAGAAGACAAAAAGACGAACATTTCGAAAAAAAATTATTGCACTAAGTTAACTCAGTATTCAGATATTAAAGAATTTAAGCTTACATACACAATTGAATATCTCTGTAACTAATTATCCGATTCAGCCCAGATTCAACACGAACCGTTGTAATTACCAAAAGTACCTCTCTGCCAAATTTCCGGTTCATATTTAGATTTTTACGCCTGCTAGAGACCGTACAACGAATTTGAGTAAAAAATAGGATACTCGAAATATCTCGAAAACTTGTATAAACCGGTGTACATATTTTGATTGATCAAGATAGAGGATATCAAGACGAACATTGTGAAAAAAAAATATTGCAATAAGTTGACTCGTTATTGAGATATTGGAAAAATTAGGTGTACATACAAAGTTGAATATCTCTGAAACAAATTATCCGATTCAGCCCAGATTCAATACGAACCGTTGTTATTACTAGAGGCATATTCGCGCCAAATTTCAAGTTGATATTCCATTTTTTGCGTCTGCTAGAGACTGAACGACGATTTTGAGGTAAAAATCGATATATCTCGAAAACTTTGTATGAACGGGTATATATATTTTGTTTCATTAACATAGAGGACATCAAGACGAACATTTAAAAAAAATATTGAAATTGTTTGGTTATTTTCCGAGATATTTGGGAAAAAGCGTAAAAAAACAAATCGATATTTCTCAAAAACTAATGGATGGTTTCAGCTGAACGTTGGCGTAGAGTTAGTCCCAAGTTATACAAATAAACTGACAAAATTTCAAATTATTTGGGATGCTTTTGTCCGTTTATTCGTCAATTTTAAGAAAAAGTTACCACCGACCGGACATGATCACACACAGACAAGGTCCTCAAACTTTGTATTTTTCCATTTCAGACCATTCTGCATCGTTTCCAAGCAAAATTAGCGAGCCGAAAAATCGTTCAAATGCAATGCTTCTATTCGGAAGCAAAAATACTGCAGTGAAATCTTTACCAAAAAAAGCATAGACAATATCTCGAATCGAAAGTGAAAACTCGCACATGGCGAAAATATCTCGAATTGAACGGAGAAATTACGGCTGTTTTTCATGAGCTCGATCATCTCAAACCGCTGTCGCGTCGGGTCGGGATGTTTCATGTGAGAAAGTGCGCGTGAATTATCAAACGGATTTCTAATCTCAATTAAGAAACAAACGCGGTGATGCATTGAATACATCAGTGTATATTTTCTACACACGAATTTGTTTATGAGTTGAATGTGACATTATTTGTTGGTGATAAGTATTAAGAAGTGGCAGGGTAGTTGACATTATTAATAATTAGATCAACTTCAATGTCAAGGGTGGAATAAAAAAATTAATCTCATGTTTTTTCAAATCATGTAGGCCAAATGTGAAACTTGCCCAAACTGTTCGATTTCGATTGTTTCATCTGATTTCTGTTTATTGAGGTTTTGTTTAATAAAACCACTTGCTTATACCTCAAAATCAAAGAATATTCAATTTTTTTCATGCAATAAAAAAAGTCGAAATATTCTTTATTCGAAGATTTTCAATCACCCAATTTCTTCATTGCATTGGCTTGGGAAAGTTAAAAAAGAAGGCATGAATAACAGCGTCTCTTAAACGACATTGCGCAAATAACCGCTTTTTTAACATTTCCTTCTTATCGAGATACGCGGCAGCGTATCGGCCAAGAAAAGTTTTGACGCCGACTGTACAAAACATCTGGCCGAGCCACTGAAATATACTATATATTGGGAAGGGCACTGAGCCGCCCGAAGATAGCCGAGAGAGAGGGTCGATTTTGGGGGCCACCTGTCTCTGTCGTACCGTCTGCTCCAAAAGTATTTCTTTACCATGGACAACGTATAAAATTTAGCATTGGTATTCAGTTCTTTTTGGTTGCATATGTCATTTTTGTTAAAATTCAAACACATAACATGTGGCAATTGAAAATTTTATTCTTTCCCAAAGTAAACTGATACATGGGGCATTTACAATTCTATTACGAGTAAATTGACATGTAACAAATACATAAGAATATACATATAATTCAATAGATACCGACGGCGGTGGCTGTGTGGTTAGAGTGTGGGATTGGCATGCGGGAGACCCGGGTTCGATTCCCGGCTGGGGGGCCAAAATTTGTGACACTCTCAAATCTCACGGTTTTATTGTCGAGCGGGAGTCTCGTAAGAGACGACTGTACCTGGGCAGGTTTTTCCCTCAAATGAGGTTTTCCCTTGTCCTTCGGCGAATGCGGTACAGGGGGTTGGGGGGTGGGAGGGGAACAAATCGTAAAGACCCGGAAGAGTATACGAAAAAAAAAATTTTTTTAATTCAGTAGATTCTTTATTCAATTAATCTGACGGGAAATCGAAATCCTCTGAGTCAGTACCGTCCTCAGTATGCGGAATTCCAAATTTCAGTATGTCCAATATAATTCCTGAAACAGAAAGTTGATATTTGAATGATATAAACTTTTATTTCAAGAGGAATTAATTGCTCAAATTCAAAAACATGCCTCGAGTTTCTGATCTCTATTTGATCTTTCCAATACTGTGATGAAAATGTAGAACGTCCCAATATTTATTTAGCCTTCTAGCATCAAAACAATCTTTAAGGGGTAACGGAACCCGTCGCACGCAGAGGTTAGGGGTCCCCCCTATCGGTATTGCAGGTTTCCCTGGTTTTTTGGATTTTGTACGTGAAAAGTACAAAATCCCATAAAAAATAAATAAATGGATATAAATAAATAATAATGGTATGGAAACATTCTACCATGCTCATAGACACTGCTGATAGCCACATACACCCGGAATTGTCATAAAAACCTGTAACAGTTGGATTCGTTAAAAATCCAACGGCTATAGCAGGGACATGCAAGGAAAGGGATTTCCACTGACCTTATTCCTTAATTTCTGCACTAATTACAGTGCCAAAAATAATGAAATTTTCAAATAAATAGTGCTGAGAGCCGAAAATCATGCAAATTATCATACAAATTTATGATAGTTCGATTGTTGGAAATCCAACAGCTGTCTTTGCAACATCAGCAAAGTCCAACGGCTTTGGCACTGTTGGGCAGACATATTTGCTCAATTTTCCATTTTTTCACTCATCAGAGTGAGAAAAATAAATAAAAGGAACAAATAAACAGTGACAGAAGCCGTGCAGAAAATTGGAAAAAATGTCACAAAGTGACAGCTGGTACATCCGAGATGTCCAACAGCTGTGCCATCGTTGAGCAAGCATGTTTGTGCAATTTATCATTTCTTCACTCATGAGAGCGAAAAAATATGATAAATTAAACAAATAAACGGTGGTAGGAGCCAAAAAATATATAAAGAATGTCACAAAGTGACAGTTGGCACACCAAAGATGTCCAACAGCTCTGCCACCGTTGAGCAAGCATATTTGTTCAATTTATCATTTTTTCACGTATGAGAGCGGAAAAATATAATAAATTAAACAAATAAACGGTGGCAAGAGCCAAAGGAAAATATAAAGAATGTCACAAAGTTACAGTTAGCACGCCAAAGATGTCCATCAGCTCTGCCATCGTTGAGCAAGCATATTTGTTTAATTTATCATTTTCCCGTCATGAGAGCGAAAAAATATGATAAATTAAACAAATAAACGGTGGCAGGACCCAAAAAGAAAATATAAAGGATGTCACAAAGTGACCGTTCGCATACCAAAGATGTCCAACAGCTCTGCCACCGTTGAGCAAGCATATTTGTTCAATTTATCATTTTTTCACTCATGAGAGTGAAAAAATAAGATAACTTAAACAAATAAACGGTGGCAGGAGCCAAAGGAAAATATAAAGAATGTCACAAAGTGACAGTTAGCACGCCAAAGATGTCCAGCAGCTCTGCCATCGTTGAGCAAGCATATTTGTTTAATTTATCATTTTCCCGTCATGAGAGCGAAAAAATATGATAAATTGAACAAATAAACGGTGGCAGGACCCAAAAAGAAAATATAAAGGATGTCACAAAGTGACCGTTCGCATACCAAAGATGTCCAACAGCTCTGCCACCGTTGAGCAAGCATATTTGTTCAATTTATCATTTTTTCACTCATGAGCGTGAAAAAATAAGATAACTTAAACAAATAAACGGGGGTAGGAGCCAAAAAGAAAATATAAATAATGTCACAAAGTGACAGTTGGCACACCAAAGATGTCCAACAGTGCTGCCACCATTGAGCAAGCATGGAAAGAGTGGAAAATTACGAGAAGAAAGATAATTAAAAAATACAAAAACACTTTTACCGACTTTTGATTTTGTTTTATTAAACAAATGGATTGTGGGGGGGGGCATGGGGAACGGCGATGGCAGCAGTGGCCATACTGTTGGTGGTACCATCAAGGGCTGGAACGAGAGGGCTGGATGGCTTGGTGTCACGAACATTGGTGGCCAGTTATATGTGGATGAGTAGATCTCACTCTGCTTCTCCTTGTTCCTGAGAGTCTGCAAAAAAAGGTCCATATTAGGCTATGATTATTGAGAAATATCAATAATATTACCTTTTCCAGGTGGGCAATCGTTTTCTTCATTGCCCAAGTTTCCCGCTGCTTGTTTCGGAAGTATTCCTTTCTTTCTTGGGTGCTCTTCCGTCGTTCCCTTGTTACTGGGGGAGTTGATGTGGGCGCAATCTCTGATTGCCGAGTGATGATGCCTTCCGTAATGTCCTGGGCCTGGGTGCTGAAAACAGAAGACAATCAAAATAGTGTGGAGGCAGATATTTATTGTGCATGTACTTACCAATAAAATTTATGCTTCTGGGTGTCAAACACACTCCGCGTCCTTTCTCTTCTTCGGTCTTGTTGTCGTGTCTTGTCGTGTCTTTTGTGGATATCTCTGGTTGCGAGTGATGTCCATTGGTAATCTCCTGGGCCTGGGTGCTAAAAGAGGAAGAAAATGAAAACAGTGAGGAAGAAATTTATCCCGATTATACTTATGACAGACATTAATTAGATTAAATATTTATGTTGAAATATTTATACGTACCAACCAAATTAATTTTTTTAGGCGTTGAACATACTACGCGTCCTTTCTCCGCTTGGATCTTCACCACTTTCATCGTGATTTTTATATCTGCAAAAAAAATCACAACGTAGTTTATACGCTATACCACCTTTCTATAAACATGAAAAGGGCGGCAGGATTTGATGATCGGAATTTATGTTTTCGGAGGTGGAGAATCCGAATTTCTTGGGGTTTTTGCGATCCCATTGAGCAACTGTTAGTTATAAACAATTTTGCTTCAATTTTTTATTTAAAAAAATGATTTTTAATGCAAACCATGAAACATACAGAAAAATGTTCCCAATGAAAGTTGTTCGTGTTTTTCATGTTGCTATGGGGTCTTCCCTGAGAGTGTAAAATGGGGGAAAAGTCCTCTCGGGACTTGTACTGATGGGTTTTTCCCAAATGTGGGTTTTTCCCACAAGTACACCTGGCGACCAGGCGGGTCAAGAGGAAAGTCCTAGCGTTTGCTTCAGGGGGTGANTGGGGTCTTCCCTGAGAGTGTAAAATGGGGGAAAAGTCCTCTCGGGACTTGTACTGATGGGTTTTTCCCAAATGTGGGTTTTTCCCACAAGTACACCTGGCGACCAGGCGGGTCAAGAGGAAAGTCCTAGCGTTTGCTTCAGGGGGTGAAAATTATATTGCCCTCCTAGGTCTATATTAGCCCTGGGCCTCACTAGCAACCATCTTTAGTCTCTCGTAGATATTCATAGTGTCAACTACGTCCTGACTGTGTAGAGTCTTAGAGATTGTTCAATTGAAGTGTTCACATAGATAAAAAGTCTTTCTTATTTTTAAACCCCATAATCCAATATGAACAAATGATTTTTTATGAAAACGACGAGAGATATCGGAAAACGTTTCAAATAAAAATTGTTCGTCTTTTCAATACGAACAAAGCAGCTTTTGATTTATCGAAATCGGCCCAGTATTTCGCACGCTCTCCGCTAATTAGGGGGTGTTTTTAAACAACAAATGATTTTTTATGAAAACGACAAGGAATATCGGAAAACGTTTCGAATAAGAGTTGTTCGTCTTTTCAATACAAACAATCATGAGAATTTTTTCAAGTGAAAAATGAAGTGAAAATGGATTGAGTGATTAAGAAATACTGCATGCGAAGTTAGTCAGATAGAGTTCTGGTTGAGCATGCAAAGCTGCACGTTTTCCTCGCCCGGCTTTACTCGTATAATCAGCTCCTGTCAAATGATGCATTGCCAGTAGACATTGAAGGACATCAAAATCGTAATGAGAAGCATCTGTGTGAAGAGGGACGATTTTCTTCGTTGCTCCGGAACCAACGGTTCTCCAAAGTTCCTGTGATGGAAAAAAAAATTACTTATGGAAAAATATAATAAAATTCGTCATATACCTTTATTCCACTTTGTTTAAAGGAGGGATGATGATAAAGTGCGAGGACAAATACGTCAGTGTCACAAGAGGAAATTAAAATTTTCTTTCGATCGTTCATTTCTGCGTGAGTCACATGTGCCGTGATTCGTACGTCAGCCTATTCAATGTCATCAGTTTTCAAAACCTCAAGGCTTACTGTAGATAGTCTGTGGTACGATTGACAAGCATCTTTGTCCGTAGCACTCATTAAGAACGCCCACTAATTAGCGGATAGTGCGCGAATCACCGGACCGATTTCGACAAATCAAATACTGTTTTGTTTGTATTGAAAAGAGAAACAACTTTTATTCGAAACATTTTCCGATATCTCTTATCGTTTTCATAAAAAAACATTTGTTTATTAAAAACACCCACTAATTAGCGGATAGCGCGCGAGCCACTGGACCGATTTCGATAAATCAAAATCTGTTTGGTTTGTATTGAAAAGGCGAACAA
Source organism: Diachasma alloeum (assembly GCF_001412515.2). Classification (NCBI taxonomy): domain Eukaryota; kingdom Metazoa; phylum Arthropoda; class Insecta; order Hymenoptera; family Braconidae; genus Diachasma; species Diachasma alloeum. Next base: position 52,399 of record NW_021680791.1, on the reverse strand, counting down.
CTTTTATTCGAAACGTTTTCCGATATCTCTTGTCGTTTTCATAAAAAATCATTTGATCATTAAAAACACCCGCTAATTAGCGAATAACGCGCGAGCCACTGCGCCGATTTCGATAAATCAAAAGCTATTTTGTTTGTATTGAAGAGATAAACAACTGTTATTCGAAAGGTTTTCTGATATCTCTTGTCGTTTTCATAAGAAATCATTTGTTCATTAAAAACACCCACTAATTAGCGGATAGCACACGAACCACTGGGCCCATTTCGATAAATCAAAAGCCATTTTATTCGTATTGAAAAGACGAACAACTTTTTTTCGAAACGTTTTCCAATATCTCTTATCGTTTTCATAAATAATCATTTGCTCATTAAAAACGCCCACTTATTAACCAATATCGTGCGAACCCCTAGGCCGATTCCAATAAATCAAAAAGCGTTTTGTTCGTATGAAAAAGACGAACAACTTTAATTTGAAACATTTTTCGTTATGTTTCATGGTTTCCACGAAAAACGTTTTTTTCATCAAAAATTGAGGTAAAATTGTTTATAACTAACAATTGCCCAATGGGATTGCAAAAACCCCAAGAAATTTGGATTCTACACCCCCGAAAACACAAATTCCGATTATCAAATCCTGCCACCCTTTTCATGTCCACAGAAAGGTGGTATAGCGTATAGACTAACGATGCAATAATTGCCTTCTACTTCTATAAAAACAGTATGAAATGAGTTGAGGTTTGAGAAGTATAAATAAGTTTTGAAAATATTAAATTTATTAAAATATTCAATTTTCGAGTTTGTTGACGGGTATGGGCGCCGCCATCTTGGTTGGATACCTGGCGAGCAGCTCATATATTGAAACATTTTTCCAAGATATTTCTCCTTTTCAGATCACCTCAAACGCGTTTCATCATGTTTTATCAAAAATAACAATTTTTTTTAGATTTTTGAAATTGATTTAGCCAAGATGCTCCCGTATTTTAGTTGTTTTTTTACCCCCTTGATGTCTCCAAACTGGGGAGGCTAAATGCGAAGAACGTGACGGACTTACCTTGAACAGCCCTTAACTTTTTATTCCTTGGTGAACGATCCATAATTGTTCGATGTAATTGCACTTCAAATTGCACTAAAAACACACTATAAACACACTAAAAACACAATATAAACACACTACCAATACTCGGCCCTGCGCGTATCGTAATGGCGGATCAGGGATAACTCTCTATTCTCCTTTGTGGCGGAGCTTTGTACCCTCACACCCTCCCCCACTCCTCCGCTTCAGTCCCATTGAGGGTAACAACATATTCTACAGATTTTGGTTCTTGCTAAATATCTCGGAATCTAAGAGAGATGGCAACATTTTCGAAAGTCATTTTTTGTAGTTTTTCAGTGAAAAAGGTCTGTTTGAAATGCAACTAAAATTCCAGAACATTGTGGTCGACTAGCTCGGCCTACTCCGAAAATCTCCGGGACCCTTCGGGTCATCAGTCATAAGTGACCGAAACATGCGCGAATCAGTTTAGGCTTAGCCTCTCACCGTACAGGTCTATTTCGAGAAAATCACCTGTAGAATTCTTACATCGCACCCCACCGAGTACAGTAGCTTCTTGAACCTCACCTAGCTCACTAGTAACCAAGTACATCACCAGTCTTCGTAAGATCAACGTTTCGCTCAGTACATCACCACAATAATTAGTTAAACTTCAACTAAATTCAGTGATTCAACCTTATTAAAATTGCAGACTATCAACAGTCACAATTTACCAAAGAANCTTCTTGAACCTCACCTAGCTCACTAGTAACCAAGTACATCACCAGTCTTCGTAAGATCAACGTTTCGCTCAGTACATCACCACAATAATTAGTTAAACTTCAACTAAATTCAGTGATTCAATAGTATTAATTTCAGACAATTATCGGTTAATCAAAAGACTATCACAGTGACAATTTACCAAAGAGTGTATAAATCATAACGACGTGGTTCGATCCCACGAATAAATAGTGATATTTTTATAATTAGTGCCGTCATTAATTTTCCAGCATCTCCCTCCACACTTTTCTCCCACATCCACCCTAAACCTAGTTCCTCACCAAACAAGGTCTTCACGAAAATTCGGCAGTCTCCTTTTAATTCCGAAGTTTTCCCCAAAAACTGATTTCCAAATCAACATGAAATTTTAAAACCTTCAAAATTGCAACAATTCTCAAAAAATATGATTTTTTAATGATTTCATTAGAAAGCCACGGGTTGCCAATTGTTCTGTAAATATCTCGGACACCCGTGCATCTAGAAAAAATTCTTAGAAGGCCTTTCTTTGTACTCCACAAAATTCTCTAGACAAAAATCTCTTGACATTTAAAAAAATTTTCGAACATTATTAATTCATTTATTAGTTCCAATGAAATAGTAATCCCGACAGATCCACACAATCCTCTCAACTCGTGATCTTTATTATTCGAGTGACTACAGATTGAACCATCAATGTTTACAATGTTTTTTCCACCCGAATTTGGAACTAAATTCAAGCATCTATTTGTAGCGTACTTCCAACATCAGCTGTTTTCATAAATGAAATCTCCGACGATAAGGCAATATTCGGGCCATTGTCATGTATAGCGAATGTTTAGCGAACGTAGCGAATGTATAGCGAACGTTTCTGGAACAAAGAAGGGAAACAGGAAAATATTTCCCCATTTTCTCTCATCCAAACTGTTGAGTGCAATAAAACTCAAGGGCCAGATGTTTACAACCCGGGTTTGTCGAGCGAACCCAAAGTAAGAGAGGGACGGAGCGAGGGCCCTAACTCAGCGGTCAAGTTTCGTTCTCCCTCTCCCTCTTTGCCGACATCACCCCTCTGTCCAACTGAAATGGATATGAAAATGAATATAAAATAATTTTTTGATATTTAACCTTCTCAACTCGATAAAAAGACAAAATTCCTTATTTGTTGAGAATTTTTCATCTCCAAATATTTGTGAATGAAGTTGTTTTATCTTATCCGCAGGTATAATTTTGTTATAACCTTGTTCTTATTTTTATCCTTGTCCTCATTTTTATTTTTGTCCCTATCATTACATCTAATCTCCAGACGCATTTTTATCAACAATATTGAACGCGCAGGATAATTTGTAGAAAATAAAATATGCATTATTTAATTTTCAGTCAATATTTTCCATTGTCTTATGCCATTTTTTCCAATTTTGATCGATAATATTTTAACCCTTCAGAACTCGCGTTCAGCTGCCGACATTCGTTACTCGTGTTGTTAGCGTTGCGCCGCCCGTGCTTTTAGTAACGCAGCGTTGTCACGTTCATAGGTGTGAGTCGAGCGTGCGGTTAGCGGATGAAGGCAATAGAGCGATTATAAATCTCGCACACTCCGTTGCTCGCACTGGGCGGCGTATAAAACTGGGCAGGGTATAAGAACCCCGCTAGTCCATTTTAAATGATTCAAACTAGGCATTCCAATTTTTTCAAAGCTCGATTCTTCAAGCTACAAATGTAACCAAAGTGTACACAAGTGTATACAAATGTAAATCTAAAAAAGGCAGCGCGACGGTCACAGCGCGAGTTCTGAAGAGTGAAACTAAGTTCAATAGAATGATAATATAAGTTCTACAGAATTTCCTAGGAATTCACTGGGTTATTTCTCGAATTTCATTCTTCAGGCCCCGCCGAGGGCGAGGCTTGTAATTTATATATTTAGTATTTCGAGTATTCGAAAGTAAGAAACATAGATACATAAAGTATACAAATAAATAAATGTATACATAAAATATACAAATAAATGGTCAAACATCAAAAATTATCATGAAGTATGGCATTGTTACGTCAAGAATGGGTTACTTGACACAACTTTATTAAATTAAAATTCAATATATTGAACCAAAGAAACCAGATTAAATTCAAAGATCATCTCGAATTTAAGGAATCGAATTCAAACACAAAACCCATTTACAAAGGTTGGAAAGGTTCACTTGGAGTAAAATGAAAAGAATTTTGAATAACTTTAAAGTGACTCAATAGAGTGTATATTTTAACAAACCAAGTAGAAAAGTATAACTACAACATTCGACTTACATTCACTGCTCTGCTTTCAGTCGTAAAGTATTTTGTATGTGGTTAAAAGTAATGCCGCACTGAATTTAAGACGTTGGATTAAATTCTTTATTTAAATGAATAAAATAAT
>NW_021680791.1:44508-47834 GCF_001412515.2 Diachasma alloeum | reverse complement strand
AAAAAATGTCACAAGACTTGGGATTTCCGAAAATAATTTAGTCACGAAAGACTAAAATGGAAATTAAATAGTCATCCAAGACTATATGAAAATTAAAGGTCGCGAAAAACCCGAAATATCGCCTTAATAGGTCGATAATAAAATTGGAACTGTGTCCAAAAGAAACTGGAGTATACTAACTCTCAGATATGAGCTACTACTACTACTGTAGCGATGACTACAAAATGCAATCGGAACTGTAACTGTCTAAGGAGACGAGACTAGACTCAAATGTTTACAGTGCATCTGATATTGCACAGCTGATATCTCCTTAATCTAGGAGAAACTCGACGTTGGGAACATTTTTATCGTTCACAGATGTGTGCAGCCGAAATATTCCTAACATCGAGGGGGTCACTTTCCCTCGTCACAGAAGATAATTTGGGTTTCAAAAGTCGCTTCTATCATTGAGATAATTGAATGACGACGTAAGAAAATGAATTAAAATGAATTTTCTGACGGATGTCACAGCATAGATAATTCGTATTAAGTAATTGGACATCAGTCATTTTTTAGATCAACTTATCGGTCATGACGTCATAAAATCGTTCGAGTAGTTCGCCATTCGCTCAGTGAGTGTAGTGTGGAAAATGCAAAATCAGCTACATAACGGATTGTTTGATAGTTTTGAAAATATCTCCGGAGCTAGTAGGCCAGTCAAATTACGGTTTGGAAATCAAGGATGATAGAAGAAGGATAAAAACCATGGGATATCATGCGGAAGAATGATGTGAAACACATACTAAGTTTTTGGGATTTTAACAAACCGGGAAATTGTTTAAAAATATTAAAAACTGCAAAATTTAGCGTCCAGGTGACATTTTTTGCTTTACGCCGACGAAACCGTGATAGATAGGATAAAAATGCATAAAACTTAATTTGTAGAGCATAAAATTTCCTATAAAAAAGTCAGTGATGGAATTTTCGTGATTTCAACCGTCAAGTCGCCAAGCGCGCTCAAAATTGAACTACGAAAAAGCTGATTCGCCGCCAACGCCGAAAAGTCCATTTTAGTTACAAAATGCAAATAATTTATGAAAAAGTTGATTAAAAAATCTGAAAAAATTAGGATGCATCTTGAGCCTTCACAGAATGTCTCCAGGAGAGGAATTTTTTTAAAACTATTTTTCGTTTTTTAAGGAGTCCCCATTTTTCTCTTTTTTTTTCATTTTTTAACCAAAATTTGCCATAACACAACTTTTGATTCAGTAATCTTATTGGAATAAGAACAAAAGGGGATTTTTTTCCGTTCTCTCCTCTCCATTTTCACTTTGTTGACCTTTTCACTTAACTTTCATATTTAACTTATTGGCCGATACGCTACCGCGTATCTGGATTATTTGTTGATAAACTAAAAAAAATTGCTGTTTTTCAATATATAATCTGACTGGAAAAATTTTTTATCAAGCTTGGTAGCTTTATCCCAAACTTGAGTCATTGGGATCAATCTTAAATTTTTCCATATTTTTTTTGGCATTTGTTAACGTAGATTTTTCATAATAAAAGAAAAATTTTTTTGATTTTTGTCATTTTTTCACTGTCCAAAAATTATTTGATTTTTTTTTAAATTTTTTTGTATTTTGGTACTTTTTCATATTTTCAAAACTTAGTGAGCTATGAATTATTTTAGATTTAGGGACTAAATTCTGTCGTCGGGCGCCCCCCCCCCCACGCGCTTGATCACTCTACTCTCCAGATTCTCCGCGTAGCGTAACTGCTGCAAACGTTTCCTTCGCTAATTTCCTCCAAAAATATGAAAAAATTACCAAAAAAATTTTTGTCAACAATCAATAGTGCACAAACCCAATGGAAACTTGTAATTTGAACTCCTGTGCGTATTGAGCAACTCAGGGTTGGAAGAATGAAGATGATAAAAGGTATAGCTTGTTTTTCAATTCAATTTATTCGTTTCAACTAATAGCTGATAGCTACAAGTGACCAGTTCGACACTGCATTGCATATATTCAGTATCGTTTATAAGTACCAAACGGTACCATAAGGTCCAAATTGTGTTATCGGCACTTATGTCTGGACTAACATCCCGAGTGGGTTCAAATAATTTCTGATGATGCATCCATAGAGTGTTCTTTGTCGTATAATAATTCCAAGGAAACTTAATTTAGACTTGGCGCCTACAAATTTTGACTCTTGTTTACTCTTGTTTGACTCTTGTTTGACTTTTGACTCTTGTTTGTTTTGACTTTGTTTATATTCACATTGAAAGATAAAAATTTTCATCAATAGAATTTCTCATCAAATTAGCAGTATAAGTACAGAGGTGCAAAACAGAAGCTCCCATTGAGTTTGTGCACTATGGATTGTTAACAAAAATTTCTTTCGTAATTTTTTCATATTTTTGGTGGAAATTAGTAAAGGAAACGTTTGCAGAAGCTCCGCTACGCGGAGAATGTGAAGAGTGGAGAGATCAAGCGCGTGCAGTGGGGCGCGCCCGACGACAACATTTCCCTAAATCAAAAATAATTCATCTAGTGTAGTCAATCTAGCATTTAGGTGACACTTTTAATCCTCCGTCCATGAAAAAATAACCATTAGATAGATAAAAATTCCCTGAACAACATATCAAATTGTTCGATGACAGATTGATGTACTACATATTAAAAATAATTAAAAACAATTGGAATTTTCAGGCGAACGCCAAAAATCCGTGTAGATTCAATTAAATTGAACCGACCATTGAGAAAAAAATACCAGTGTGTAGGGCCGAAAATTCTCTACGAAAATGAGTTAAGAACCAATATTGCAGATGCACTTGTTCTCCCGTAATAAATTATTTAGTATTTTTTACGTGACATGTCGTAAAACGATCAGCTGATTCAATGAGGCCCAGCCCCGTATGCGTGCGCACTCCCCTCAAAGTAGCGGTATGCGCAGTAGATTTGAACTGTGCATGGAATTTCGCAGAGGAATTCGAACTTCGGGAATGTTTTAACTGAAAAGAAAGCCGGAAAAAATACAGGAGTAAATGACACAATTAAAAAGAAGAAGTGTCACAAGATTATCAGGGCTAATAACATTTTGATTGTCCTAAATAAAAATAAGAATACTTCTTATATGTATATAATTAATTAAGTACATAGATGACAGTGGGCTATCAATTCCTGCATCCATTAAATAATTATAAACCGGTTAATAACTTAATTTCATTCATAACATACATATTTGAGTCTTCTCTACATTTGCATTCGATTATATTTCGGAATTAAACAATAGAAATAAGCAATTATTGACTGAGAAAACTTTATCAAACACTTTTGGCAAAGTCTTCT
>NW_021680791.1:38455-42431 GCF_001412515.2 Diachasma alloeum | reverse complement strand
ATTCAAAGGCCGCCAAGATTCAGGCGACATTCAGGGTCAGAGGGGCGGTAATATTTATTTATATTTTTGAAATGTATGTCGTTGACGCTCATCGCTCACCGCGGAAAAACATATATATGTGGATATTTTTATGCGACATATGTGTAATATATATGGAAGATATATTTGATTACCTAAAATTGACAAATATGTCGCATTTATACTCTATTCCGTGCGGGCATGTCGCGAATATTCATACATATTTTTGAAATATATTTTCTATGACATATTGCTATATCATGTACAATATATATACATATCTCTCAACATAAATGGAAACATCAAAAGGAGGGGGGTAAATAATGAAAGAATGCCATCAATATTCAGACAAAGTTCAGCGCCACTGGGTTCCCGTATGGGGTGGGGGTAATAATATTCATATATGTTTCAAACAAATTTTTTTTAGTACATATTTCTAAGTTATGTATCAATTTGATATACATCCCTTCCTATGAATGAAGAAAATTAGGGTGGGCTGGCGGAAATTTTAAAGACATCAAGGTTCAGGTGACTCTCGTGGCGGGAGATATGGGNACATATTTCTAAGTTATGTATCAATTTGATATACATCCCTTCCTATGAATGAAGAAAATTAGGGTGGGCTGGCGGAAATTTTAAGGACATCAAGGTTCAGGTGACTCTCGTGGCGGGAGGGGGAGGCGGGTGGCCATTTATAAGATATGGGTGAGAATATGCATCCATGGTTTTGAAATATATCACGTACTAAAATTTCGAATAGGAAACCCTAAAAAAGGAATTTCTATAGAACTTCTATTTCATTTTCACTACGTTTTTAGTCGTTTCTATTAACATGTTCGATAGGAAATATTACCTAGAAAATTGTCAATAGAAAAAAAAGTCAATAGAATTTCATTTTTCTATAGAATTTTTTCGACTCAAATTTTCCAAGTTTTTTTGAGATATTTTTTATTTTCTTCTCTTCAAAAAAATCGAATGAAAAAACTTTGAAAATTTGAGCCGAAAAAATTTTATAGACAACGAAATTCTATAAACTTTCTCTAAAAAATTTTCTATCGAACACGTCAAAAGAAACGGCTAAAAACGTATAGAAAATTCAATAGAAGTCTTATAGAAAGTCTATAGAAATTCCTATAGAATTCCTTAGGGTTATCTATTGAAAATTTTCGTACGTGTTCTCCAGGATTTCCCAAGGATTTATTTTTAAGATTTTTTCCGGAGTTTTTTTTTTGAGAATTTTACCTGAATTTGTTTTCCCGGATTCCTGCAGAACTTCTCGAGAAAGTCTGCATGCGAGTTTCTCCAGAATTTCTTCTTACGAGCTTCTCCAGAATTTTTCCGCAAAACTTTTTGCGGAATTTTTTTTTTGATTCTCTTCAGAATACCCTCTCCAGAATTTTTAATCGAGAATTTCCCTTCGAAAATTCTTTCAGAGTTTCTCTTTGAGAATTCCTCCCGGTTTTCTTCTCAAGAGTTTCCCCAGAATTTCTCCTCAAGGATTCCTGTAGAATTTTTTCTCAAGAATTCCTTTAGGATTTCTTCACTAGAATTCTTCTACAATTTCTTCTCGAGAATTTTCAGACAATTATTTCTTGAAAACTTTCCTACAATTACTCCTTGAAAACTTTCCTACAATTACTCCCTGAAAACTTTCTTATAATTTCTTCTCAAAAATTTCTCCACGATTCCTCGGGAATTTTCCCCAGTATTCCGCCAGAATATCTCGAGAATTTTTCCTCAATAAATTCGCCAGAATTTCTTTTTCAGAATTTATCCAAAATTTCTTCTGAAAAATTTCTCCAGAATTTCTCCAAAATTTCTCCAGAATTTCTTCTTGTGAGTTTCTTGAAAATTCCTTTTGAAGAATTCTTCCGGAATTTCGTTCCGACAATTTCTTCAGAATTTCTTCTTGTGAGTTTCTGCAAATTTATTTCTAAAAAATTACTCCGGAAATTTTGATGAATCTCGCGAGAAGAAATCGTGGATAAATTCATGAGAAGAAATTTTGGAAAAATTATTTTAAAAAAAGGTATTCTCAGAATGAAATTCCGGAGCAATTCCGTGATGAATTATCAAAAAGAAATTCCGGAAGAAAACAGGAAAAATTATCGAAAAGAAATTTCGGAGGAATTTTTGCGAATTTGCCAGAATGAATTTTGATGAAACTCGCGAGAAGAAATTATGAAGAATTTCTTGAAAAGCAATACAGGGGGTATTTTTCAGAAAAAATTCCGGTACTTCTTAAGAAGCAATTCTGGCAAAATTTTACAAGAGAAATTCTGGAGAGAGAATTTTCTAGAGAGAATTATGAAGAAAATCTTAAAAAGAGATTCAGGAGGATTTTTTGATAAGACATTTTGGAGAATTTCACGATAATAAATTCCAGAGAATTTCCCCACAAAGTCTGAAATCAAGAGAATCTAGGAATTGTGGTAAACTCATTGGGGATAAAAATTTAAAGAGATTCTAGGAGAGAAACTCTGGAAAAATTCCCAAAAAAAAAATTCTCGAGGAAAAATTCTCGAGGTATTCTGTGGGAATCCTGAAGAGAAAATTCCGGAGGAATCTTGGAGATATTCTCCAGGAATCTCGGAGAAATTCTTGAGAAGAAGTTCCGTATAATTTCGCGAAAAGAAACTGGCGAACTTTTTTTTAGGAGGAATTCTTGAGATATTCAGCAGGAATACTGGAAAAATTTGCGAGGAATCGTGGAGAAATTTTCGAGAAGAAATTATCGAAAAAATCTGGAGGAGAAATTGTGTAAAAATTCTCGCAAAGAAATTCTGGGGAAATTGTTGTTATCGAAAAAATCTTGATTAAGAATTGTCAANCTGAAACGAAACCCTGTACCGAAAGTCCGGTAACGTTACCACCCGGAACGCAACCTTGGAACGAAAGTCGAATGACGTCATCACTGAAGAAGAACCCTTCGTGTAAAAATTAAGGGAGAGTTCCCATTCTAGACTTTTTCTTACTCTAAAAATGTATCCATGTTAGTTAATTATGTACCATAAACGATGAAATATGGCATTTCTCTGTGCCGAAAACTGAATTTTATGACACAAAATTATCCGTGTGGATAATTTTATGACAATATTGCGGGTGCCGGACAGTTATATATTATTTATTCCAAACAGCCATTAATTATTTGTTATTATTTGTGACAATTCTCAAAAGTATGTTCTTTATATTTATTAATTATTCCAATCAAACTACAATTTCAATTCTCCAAAAAAATACATGAACGAATCTAACGGTTCTGCAGATGCAAGATTCCCCTAAAATTCCTAAAAGCATTCATCTATCTTTAAGCTTTTCATTGATCCTTCATCATGGAGAAAAAAAAATAAATAAAANTCTGCAGCAATTCGGGAGAATAAATTCTGGAGAAATTTCCAAAAAAAATTACTGAAGGCATCCTGAAGAAATTCTTGGAAAAAAATGGAGAGAAACTTTCAAAAAGAAATGCTGTCGAATTTACTCTGACCTCCCACTATTATCATTCATTGAATTATTTCAAATTAATTGCTTATTTATAATTAATGGTTCATTAGAAATGAACATACTCCTGACTCAAGAAGGCTTTTGGACATGTAGCATTAGACATACAAATATGCATATCCTGCCATTCCCTCCTGCCCCATAATTTCACAATCATATTTCAAGGCTTTTTTGCCTTTTTTCCACATCCTCGCAACATCTCCGGAAAATCGGGAATGCTAGGTCGTTGAAGCTTAAGGTGAGGGTGAGAATATTTATACATATTTTCAATATATACTTTTTATTCCATATTGAGAAAAACAGAAGAGAGTACAAATTCAGGGGATGCTACAATTCAGGCAACGTTCAAGACCGTTGGAGATTTTATATGTATATACATTTATAACATTTATACCTCTTATCAAACTCTATTTTCTATTACATACCCCTATGTACATTTTATACATATGTATATTTT
>NW_021680791.1:35220-36988 GCF_001412515.2 Diachasma alloeum | reverse complement strand
CCCTCGTGGAATTTGACATTCACCTCGTGGCCCTCATGGAACTTGACATTTCCCTCGTGGCCCCCGTGGATCTCGAAGAATTTAACATTCTCCTCGTGGCCCTTGTTGCCCTTGTGACCCTCGTGGAATTTGACATTCACCTCGTGGCCCTCATGGAACTTGACATTTCCCTCGTGGCCCTCGTGGACCTCGAAGAATTTAACATTCTCCTCGTGGCCCTTGTTGCCCTTGTGACCCTCGTGGATTTCGACATTCACCTCGTGGCGCTCGTGGGCCTTGTGAGCCTCAGAATTTGACTATCGCGTTAAACTTGACTTTCCCCTTGTGGACCTCGTTGCCTTTGTGATCCTCATAAAAGTTGACTTTTTTGTCATGGCCCTCACAGCCCTTGTGAATCTCGTGATGTTTGACTTTCGTTGCGGGGCCCTAGTTGTCCTTGTGAGCCTCGTGAAATCTGACTTTCGCCCCGTGGCCCTCGTGGAATTTGATATTCATCTCGTGGCCCTCATGGAACTTGACATTCCCCTCGTGGCCCTCGTGGACCTCGAGGAATTCAACATTCTCCTCGTGGCCCTTGTGACCTTCGTAGATTTCGACATTCACCTCGTGGCCCCCGTGGGCCTTGTGAGCCTCAGAATTTGACTATCGCATTAAACTAAACTTTCCCCTTGTGGCCCTCGTGAAATCTGACTTCCGCCCCGTGGCCCTCGTGGAATTTGACATTCACCTCGTGGCCCCCGTGGGCCTTGTGAGCCTCAGAATTTGACTATCGCATTAAACTAAACTTTCCCCTTGTGGCCCTCGTGAAATCTGACTTCCGCCCCGTGGCCCTCGTGGAATTTGACATTCACCTCGTGGCCCCCGTGGGCCTTGTGAGCCTCAGAATTTGACTATCGCATTAAACTAAACTTTCCCCTTGTGGCCCTCGTGAAATCTGACTTCCGCCCCGTGGCCCTCGTGGAATTTGACATTCACCTCGTGGCCCCCGTGGGCCTTGTGAGCCTCAGAATTTGACTATCGCATTAAACTAAACTTTCCCCTTGTGGCCCTCGTTGTCCCTGTGACCCTCGTGAAATCTGACTTCCGCCCCGTGGCCCTCGTGGAATTTGACATTCACCTCGTGGCCCTCCTGGCCCTCGTGGAATTTGAGATTCATCTCGTGGCCCTCCTGGACCTCGAGGAATTTAACATTCTCCTTGTGGCCCTCGTTGCCCTTGTGACCCTCGTAGAATTTCACATTCACGTCATGGCCCTCGTGGGCCTTGTGAGCCTCAGAATTGGACTATCGCGTGAAACTTGACTTTCCCCTTGTGGCCCTCGTTGTCCTTGTGACCCTCGTGAAATCTGACTTTCGCCCCGTGGCCCTCATTGCCTTCGTGAGCCTCATAAAATTTGACTTTCTCTCCGTGGCCCTGGTTGCCGTCGTGGAACTCATAAAATGTGAGTTCTACTTCGTGGCCCTCATAGCCCACGTGGGCCTCATGAAAATTCACTTTCGCGTGAAACTTGACTCATGAAATCTGACTTTCATTTCGTGGCCCTCATTGCCCTCAAATTGAAATTAAATTCAAATAAAATTTTGTGGTTGAGTCCGCCAAATGGCCGACAAATCTGCGGCCGATTATTTTCTGAAATGGTCTTTAAAATATTGTTTCAATTTTACGATGAAACCAGAATTAATACAAAAATATTGGACGATAATTCGCAATGGTCATTTACATATCATTTATCAGTTTTTCATGCAAAACTGAATAGATGCCTAAAAAAT
>NW_021680791.1:32509-35144 GCF_001412515.2 Diachasma alloeum | reverse complement strand
TCAAGAATTTCTCCGCAATTTCTTTTGGAGAATTTCTCCAGAATTCATTCTGAAGAGTATCGCCAGGAGTCCTTGAGCATACCTGAAGAATTTGCTGTCGAGAAATTTTCCATAATGTCGTTTAGAAAATATATTCAGATTTTCTTTTGAATAATTTTTTTCAAATTACTTCTCAACAATTTCTCCCCAATTTCTTCTTGCGAANTGCCATATTTTATGGTTTATGGTATGTAATTAACTAACATGGATACATTTTTAGAATAAAAAAAAATCTAGAATCGAACTGNTTTCTCCAGAATTTCTTCTCAAGAATTTCTCCAGGATTATTTTAGCATGCTTCAAGAATTTGTTGTCGAGAAATTCTCCATAATTTCGTTTAGAGAATATCTTCAAAATTTCTTCTAAATAATTTTTCCAAAATTCCTTCTTAAGAATTTCTCCACAGTTTCTTCTGGCGAGTTTCATCAGCATTTCTTATGACAAATTAACAAAAATTTCTTCGGAATTTCTTTTTGATACTTTATCCGGATTTCCTCCCGAATTTCCTTTTAATAATTCCTCCAGAATTGCTCCGGAATTTCTTTCTGAGAATTTCTCTAGAGTTTCTTCCCGAAAATTTATCCAGAATTGCTTCTCGAGAATTTTTCCAGAACTGCGTTTCGAGAATTTATCAAAATTTTTCAAAGAGCTATTTCACCGAATTCAGTAGGAAAAGTTAATCAGAAAAAAGTATGTAGATATCCCGTACGAAAATTTTCAATTAAAAAACCCTAAAGAATTCTATAGGAATTTCTATAGACTTTCTATAAGACTTCTATTAAATTTTCTATACATTTTTTGCCGTTTCTTTTGACGTGTTCGATAGGAAATTCTATAGAAAAAGTTTATAGAATTTCGTTGTCTATAGAATTTTTTCCGCTCAAATTTTCGAAGTTTTTTCATTCGATTTTTTTGAAGAGAAGAAAATAAAAAATAACTCAAAAAAACTTGGAAAATGTGAGTGAGAAAAATTCCATAAAAAAATGAAATCCTATTGACNCACCCCACTTTTTGAAATTCTATTTTCCCCGCCGCGCCCGTGTACCAGACCAAACTAGTCAAGAAGTCGATACTACCGCCATCTCGCGGTATCTTCCCTACAGGCCTGTATTACTCCCCAGTATACTAGTAATTATTTTATCAAACTAATGAATAACAACACAATTAACCATCGGATTACCTATATATAATTAATTAATTAATTTTTACATTGTTTTGGGACCTCCCCCCATTGTTTTAACCCCAAAAACAACTGCCCCAAAACTGCCCCCTAACTGCCCCGTAACTGGGGGGCTGATATGGGGCAACTTACTCGCCAGGGNTTCCTATGGAAAATGCTATGGAGAATTCGAACATTTTCTATAGGATTTCACATAGGATTTTTCCTCTAGGTTCCCATGGGCTTTCCTATAGGAGACCGATTCAGAAAAATCCTATAGAAAATCCTATAAGAAATCCTATAGGAAATGTTCGNAAACTAATGAATAACAACACAATTAACCATCGGATTACCTATATATAATTAATTAATTAATTTTTACATTGTTTTGGGACCTCCCCCCATTGTTTTAACCCCAAAAACAACTGCCCCAAAACTGCCCCCTAACTGCCCCGTAACTGGGGGGCTGATATGGGGCAACTTACTCGCCAGGGCAGGAAATTTTTATCTATCTAATGGTTATTTTTTCATGGACGGAGGCTTAATTACTAGGTTTGGCTATTTTTTAGACTAATTTGACTACACTAATAGCTCACTAANTTGGTAACAATCTGACCCTTATGAACCTCAACTATTAGGGGTCATCGAGATTGGCTAAAATTTCAAGTTCTCATAGCCACGGCCATGGAACGGCCATGGCCTGTGTCGTACGTGATAGGAAATATATTTCAAAAATATGTATGAATATTCTCGACCTCACCTTATCCATGGCCACCCACCCCCCCGCCGGCCATGCCCGCACGGAAAAGAGTATAAATGCGACATATTTGTCAATTTTAGGTGATCAAATATATTTTCCGTATATATTACACATATGTCGCATAAAAATATCCACATATATGTTTTTCCGCGGTGAGCGATGAGCGTCAACGACCTACATTTCAAAAACATAAATAAATATTACCGCCCTTCTGACCCTGAGTGTCGCCTGGATCTTGGCGTTCTTTANCGTAAAAAGGGGATGACTCTAATGCAGATAAAAGGGGAGAAGCTAGTCGTCTCGAGGGAATACAACTAAATATCCAAATAATAACTAAAGGGGAAAAAACAAGAGAGTGTAGGCTCACCGTTGGGGGGTATGAAGGGTAATATTGTGGGGACAAGAGGGAAAATGAGGGGGGTAACTCGTACTCACGATGGGACTTCACTCTGGCGAACACGTGGAATTCCACCGGCGCCTTGCACTCCTTCAAAATACCAGGGCGTGTTCCTGGAGAGCCTCCTTTCCACCTCGGGGTTTCCTGGGCACCAATACTAGAGCTGGGATGAGCTCGATGTATCAACAGTCCTCTTTTTATCCGCCAAGTAACTTCCAGGCGAATTTTACTGTATTCACTATTACTACTTTCGGGGCACGTGGTGATTCACGGGGCAGCT
>NW_021680791.1:1800-32308 GCF_001412515.2 Diachasma alloeum | reverse complement strand
ATGTCCAGGGGGGGGGTAGAGGGGCGATGAGGGGAAAAGTCTGGGGAAGGGGTATCCAACGGTGGCGGGATTTACATTTTAGGGGGCAGTGTGTAGTGGGAAAAAATTGTAGAAAAGTAATAAAAAATAAATCAATATGCCTCGTCACAGTATTGAAAATATTAAAAAATACCACCATATCAAAAAATTCAAAAAAAATCAAAGAATTTTTTAAGATTGAAAAAATGCCAAAAATCGAAAAATTTTCCTTTTATTATTAAAAATCTACGTTAACAAATGCCAAGAAAAATATGGAAAAATTCAAGATTAATCTCAATGACTCAAGTATGGAATAAAGCTGCCGAGTTTGGTCACAAATTTTTCCAGTTAGATTATATATTGAAAAAACAGCAAATTTTTTAGTTTATCAACAAATAATAAGTTCAATATGAAAGTTGAGTGAAAAGGTGAAAAAAGTGAAAATGGAGAGGAGAGAACGAGAAAAAATCACCTTTTGTTCTTATTCCAATAAGATAACTGGATCAAAAGTTATACTCTGGCAAATTTTGGTTAAAAAATGAAAAACAAGTGGATAATCGCATTTTCTGTATATGGGTATAGTTTATGTTGCTAACAAATTAGCAATATGCTTCCGAATGGATTCTCTATTTTTGAAACTTATTAATCTTATTTTTTATTGTTTTGAATAGTGACACCCATATGACCTCGTGTGACCCCCATATAATGCCATATTACTCCAATATGACCTCATACACCCCCTATATGACCCTCATATGAACCCATATCACTTCATATAACGCCATATGAGCCCATATGACCCCGTACAACTTTTATATGACCCCATATAAACCATATATGCTCTCCATGTGACCTAAAGCTTCATATTGCTACTATACAACTTAATAAATAGTTATGGTGTTTTCCTCATCTTTGCACTTCATCGAGAAAGCATCAAAACAATCTTTCTGAGCCATGATTTCATTGATATGACTATTAATTTTTCCAGTTTATCATGAAAAAAATGAAAAAAAAAATCTCACTAACTATATGATGTAGCTCAACAGTGATAGATGCGATCCGCATCATATTCCGATAGAATCAAGAAGCTATCAATACAAATTTTTTAAGCCATGATTCATTTCATTCTGATAACAATTCTTGGACTGAGTGTCGAAAAATCGATTTTTGAAAAAATACCAATATTTCACAAACTCTATGAATAATTCAACTTTAATTGGTGCCGATGAATAGAGCATATTAACGTCTATATCCATGGGAAAATTCATGAAATTTTATCAAGCTCCTATAACGAAAATTGCGAAAACAAAAATTGAAAAAAAGGACACACACATACATACATACAGACACCATCTAAAAATCGCATATTTAGACTTTTTAGACCATATTTAGTTACTCTGACAGAAAAATTTGGAAACTTAATTTTGAACGATTACAAAGCTTCCATTCGGAAGCAAAAATAGAAAAATGGGGACTTCTGAAAAATTGAAAAATGTTTTTTAAAAAATTTCCTTTCCTGGAGACATTCTGTGAAGGGTCAAGATGCATCCTGATTTTTTAAAGATTTTTTAATCAACTTTTTCATAAATTATTTGCATTTTGCAACTAAAATAAACTTTTCGGCGTTAGCGGCGAATCAGCTTTTTCGTAGTTCAACTTTGAGCGCGTTTGGCGGCTTGACGGTTGAAATTACGAAAATGCTGCCATTGACTTTTTTGTAGGAAATTTCATGCTCTACAAATTGAGTCTTATGCATTTTTATCCTATCTATCACGGTTTCGTCGGCGTAAAGCAAGAAAGGTCACGTGGACGCTTAATTTTGCAGTTCTTAATTTTTTTAAACAATTTCCCGGTTTGCTACAATTCCAAAAACGTGGTATGTGTTTCATATCATTCTTCCGCATGATATCTCATGGTTTTCATCCTTCTTCTATCATCCTTGATTTCGGCCAAAAAAAAGTCCTTATTTGACTGGCCTATAACGGATTTAGAGAAAAATGGCAATACGAGGTTTTTCACAAGAAAATACAATTTATAAATATTGTCTATTTATTTAGTGTTTATTTTCAAGTGATGAAGAATTTGAAATGAAGTGGAAAATCAATTTTTTGATTATTTTGCAAATATTTTTGGAAGGAAGGGGTTGAGAGAAAGATGTCAAGCGATCTTTCATGTAGAGAATTTATCATAGTTATTTATTTATAGTTTTATCATATTGACAAAATAAAGGGATGAAAAAAATGGTTTCCCCCGAGACTCGAACCCTTTATTACTGGGTTATCAATCCAACGCTCTACCCACCCAGCCACCACGCTGTTCTTGAGAGTGATTTTTTCTGTTCTCCATATACATAATCTCCTCCCTATCCTTACATAATTTTTTTTTATGGAATATTATCAATGATTATTATATTTCATCAATTAATTTTAAATTCGTCACAATTTATTGACATGATAAACTTGTAATTAGAAACACAAACCCACTCCGTTTCCTATTGGGCAAAGCCCCATAGTGCCCTTAGTAGGCCTGTCATAATATCCTTCAGCCCGGGCTAGTTTGACGAATTTCCAACGCCGTTCGCACCATCTTCTGACTCGTAAAAGTACTTCCATCTTACAATTGGTGCCCTGTAAAGGACTTGTTACCTCCTGGATACCACCCAATCATCATAAACAAGTTTTTACGAAAATTACGCAACAAAAGTACGTTTTTGTACTCAAAATGTCTGTCTTGGACCTCGTTCGATCCCTCTCTTCTCATGAAAATAGCCATCGGTTAAAAAAAATCTACAAAAAATCGGTTTTTCTACCATGACTTGGCAGATTCCTACAAATAAAATGGCGTCGGCCTTGCTGATAAATAATTTGCATTTTTTTTACATAAATAAGAAAAGCATGAGAAGAGAGCGATGCGTTCCGCTACTCTCAATACGGGGAAAAAGTTTCATTGATTCTCATTGCATAGAATCCAAGAAAACTTGTTTTTGGTAAACGTCTTTTTGTGGTCGGTTCCGTTACCCCTTAACACATGAATTCACTGCGCATAACTCTGTTATGTCCTGGTGAATAACCAAAGTTATTCCCCAGCAATGAGCGCCAAAATTCAAAACTGCCGTGGAAATTGCCTCGATCTGGATCCGTCAGCTACCAAAGCCCTGATGGGCACTCCAGCGAAGAAAATTGGGAAAAATAATTGTTGGAGGGAAATTTAAACACTGATTTGAAAAAATTAACACAAAAGTGCTAAGGGAGCACGTAACAATCTATTTATTTCGACTTGACTAACTTCTAACTTGGTATTTTAAAGGAGATAAATTTAGGTGTTCTCGCTGAACTGTAGGGTGTAACTAACTCTAATTTAACTCTAAGTTTTCAAATCTTGGGGCTGAAACCCCTCCCTACTCCTTCGCACAGGATGCGCGCGCAGTTGCTTACTGTTAGGGGTAGAGGTGGAGGTACGTGACGTCACGTCTCTTGGGGGAAGGGACTCATGGGCCCGACATCGACGGACCGGGCAGGGGCCAAAATATCCTTTTTTTTATTTGAATAAACCGCCAAACTACACTAACGCCGCGCCTAGGAACTTGGTCGCGACGTCACAACTCAACCTAAGCTTCTCAACTCACTTGTACCGTATGTCGTTTGGCACGTTACGCGCATGTGCACCGTCGAGGGAGTGAGAGAGGTGGCCCCCAAAATCTACTCCTTTCTGGCTCGTTTTCCGTTTACGAGTCTGACATTGCAGTGCCCTTTCCAGTATATAGTATATTTCAGTGTGTTAATGGGACCGCAATCGGACTTGAGTGGTTTGATAGCTCAGAGATGGCGCTTCAAAACGCCCTTCATTGCGGGAAAATTTTTTAATTTAAATCGCTGTTCTGATCAACTTAATCTAGGAGCCGAGAATTAAGTCATACACCTAATATGTTCTTCTTTCCCATTGTAATCAATCAGAGTGGAGTAGTTCGGGTCACATGACTCCTTCATATCAGTTTTATTTGGAAAATTTTGCCTTTTCCTATCAATTGTTCTCCCATTGTTTATTCAAAAATTCTCCAATATTTATGAGATACCGGAAATTTTCTCTAATTTTCGAAAAACTCGTAGATTTTCTCAAATTCCTTCAGAAAACCTCATAATTGTTATGAATCATGGATTTTAGTTAATGGATGGAAGCTTTGTATTATAATAGTTGATTCAAAATTTGACATCTGTGTTACTGAACCGATTAATAAAGTAATATTGATTTGCAATGTGATCGGTATTTTTCACTTGACAAAAAAAAACAAAAAAAAGTGGAGAGACTCCAACTCGAAACGACGATTTATCGTTAGGTTTAAAATTTGTAATGTTGTATAAAAAAAATTCTGCCTTTTGTGAGTAAAATTATTGAGACAATTGAAAGAGGTCTCGGAGGGAGAGAGTTAAAAGAGAGCGCCGGGCTAAAATCGCGGCGGAGAATCAACAGAGTACTTTTATCTCCTAAGCAGAGCATCAATGGAGGCCCCGTCGGTCAGGAAGATCAAAAAGAGTACGAGGGGAGAATTCCAATCTCAGAAAGAGATCGAAAGAAGTCCTGGGAGCTCAAAAACAAGTCTCATATTTCGACTCGGGAATCGTTACGGGAAAGGCTGACTCATCCACTCAGGAAAGGTGTGCAAAATTCACAAGGGCCTTCACTTCAGGGCAGACGTCATTCTGAGATTTGTACACCTGCCCTTTTCGCTTTGTGAACAAAAGAGTGTTCCATCAGAAATGTCAGGTTAGCCTCGATAAGGGAAAGGCTGACTCGTCCACTCAGGAAGGGTATACAAACTTCACAAGGACCTTCACTACAGGGCGGACGTCATTTTGAAGTTTGTACACCTTTCTTTAGTTATGAATGACCGCATGAATCAAGTCGTAATTTGAATCAGTACACACTTTTCACGAAGTAAATAATGTGCAAAGTAAACTTCATTTCGAACTTTGTACAGCTTTTCTTGGTCATTTCCGAAGTTTGTACACCTGCTCTTATGCGATAGTTTGTTTATTATTGAACTGAGAAATTCTTATAATTTTAAGGGTGTACATACTCGACTCATTTTGAAGTGAAACTTCTTTAGGGAGGGTACGAAAAATTTCAGCGCGACACGAAAAGTGAAAGGTTTTGAGGGGAACGGGTTAGTCAGTAAGTGGGGGGCTAGTCAAGCGTAGGGGAGCCGCGCGTGAGTGAAGAAAATCCGAGGCGACACGAAACATGTAAGGATCGGTAGTGGGGGTAAGCCTAGAGTGGGGCCGTACGCCTTGCTATGCCTGAGACCAGGGATGGGCATTTCGGTCTAGAGACAGTTTTTTACATTACGACGTGAAAAACTGGCAATTTATCTATAGAATGTAATAAATGTAAAAAATGTAAAAAACTCAAATAACTTGAAATTTTGACATTTGATATTGAAATTGAAATTTGAAATTGGTATTTTACATTTAAATTTTGAGTTTAAACGTGAAATTGAAATTCTAAATCAGGAACGCAAAATTGATATTTGAAATCTGCAATTGAAAATTGGGAAATTCTGAATTCTGCATTTTAAAATGATGAACTCTGAATTTTGAAATTTAGCACTTCTGAAATTTTGAAATTTTGAAATTATGCGATTCTGAAAGTTGAGATTGTGAAATTTGAAGTTCTGAAATTGTAAAATTTCGAAATCCTGAAATTTTGAATCTTGAACTTTGTAATTCTAAGATTGGAAATTCGAAAATTTCAAATTCGAAAATGAAAAATTTGCAATTTTTAAATACTCAAACTCGAATTTGGATTTTGAAATTGGAATGCAAAATTGAAAATTGAAAATTGAAAGGGTAATTTAAAATTGAAATTTGAAATTCCAAAATTGAAATTTTGGAATTTCAAAATCCTCAAATTTGAATTTGGCTGTTGAATGGAAATTGATAATTGAAAATTTGGATTGGAATTTTAAATTGGAACTTTTAATTTAAAATTCAAATTTGAAATTCAAATTTTCAATTGAAATTCTTAATCTGAAATTTGAAGTAGAAAATCAAAATTGAGATTAAAAATTGCACTTGAAAATCTGAAATTGAAATTTTTTATTTGCTTCAATTCCAAAATTAAAAATTTGGATTTTGAAAATCCTGAAATTTGAATTTCCATTCTGAAATTGGAATTCTGAATTGGAAATTGAAATTTGAGATTGAAATTTTGAATGAAAATTAAAAATTGAAAACTTCAATTGAAATTTCGAATTAAAACTTTTAATATAAAATTGAAATTTGGAATTCAAATTTAAAATTGAAATTAAAAATTGCAATTAAAAATCTGAACTTGAAAATTGAAAGTTTTTATCTGCTGAATGGTAAAAAATGAAAAAAGTCATTCAAATTTTCTTGTTATTAATTTCCTAGTATCCCATCGAATTTCTATATATAATCATAATAATAATGCTTTCTCAAGCATGAGAAGCGAAAAAAAAATTTTCAGGAAAAACAAATTGGACAAAAAAATTTGAGAATACTAAAAAGAAGTTTCACTTCTGTCGCGCGTGGACTCCACGCACTCTGTTTGAATAACGAAAGAATACCCATAATTTCGATTCCTCTCCTTGTTTTTTTACATGTCCTTATATTTTTCCAAAGTTTGTACACCTCTCCTATTTGATTGTTATTGTTTTTTTTAAATCGATTTGTGCTAGCTTTCACAAAGTTGGTACAGCCTTAGAAAAATCTATTGAAGCAAATTTTGTTTGCGGAAAAAATTACCAAAACATGTAAGCTTTCAAATGCTTTTCACTTTTCCTGATTGTGCTGATTTGGCTGTGCTAGTTTAACATGCCTCAAAAATCATTTTATTCGTAATGTAATGGACCCGAGCGGTCTGGCTTCAATGTAGGGATAAATCACACGCGAATAAATAATAGAATTTATGTCACGGCGACCGATAAACCGCGTTTCTAACCTCGCTCCGCTCGGTTCAAACGCGGTTTACGGTCGCAAGACATGAAATATTATAGACCGCTCGGGCACAAACTTCGTTTTCAACGAATGTGAATACAGACCTCGCCTTCGGCTCGGCCTGTAACCTTCACATTCGTCGAAAACGAACTTAGTGCCCTAGTGCTCTAATGTACTATTATTATTTAACCTTTTATTAAATAAATAAGAACTCGGACTGACCCCGAAGGTATTAGGCGAGTATAGAGTGTAAAGAACGTAATTAGAGACTCGTCGAATAACTGGCCTAGAGTAGCAACGAATTCGCGAGTTTTTATATTCCATAGTGTATTCGATTGCATCAGGTCGTTGTCTTCGGCTCACACCTGCGAGGCATCGGGTGACGTCTTCCGGCGCGCGCGAAGGCCAGTCGTCGGGGCGCAAAGTGCTGACGGTGCACCTCAGTTATCTACATTCATCGGATATACGTGGATTTAATGCACGAATATTCAACGTTATTTGATATTTCTTCATTCTCTGTTTTGTTCCGAATATTGTGCCACTTTCGTGTCCTAATATTATCCGGATCAACAGAGGAATTACTCAATGTTATTTAGGGGCATAACAGTAAGAAAAAGAGGAATAACATTCATTCGAAACATTTTTCTGTATCTCTCCCGGTTTTTGCGGAAAATTATCTGCTCACTGAAAATGGGGACTAATTTGTTTCTAACAAATGATTGCATGACTGAAGGAAAATATAACCAAAAAATTTGGTTTTTTTACCTTCAAAAACCTGAAATGCAATAATAAAATTCCATCGACCACTTGAGGACCATGGGAGGGGGGTATTGCGTATGGACTAGGTATTTTACTGATTATTTTTCCCTATCGGATTTCGACCAATCAGAGCGCAGTATTTGAGGCTATCCGATAGTTTTATTTCGGATATTTCCTCCTAGCTTTTGAATATTTCGTGGTAGTTCTTCATTTTTTTATCTCAATATTTCGCAGTAGCTCTTAATTTCTTCGGCTCATTTCAGA
Organism: Diachasma alloeum; assembly: GCF_001412515.2. NCBI lineage: Eukaryota > Metazoa > Arthropoda > Insecta > Hymenoptera > Braconidae > Diachasma > Diachasma alloeum. The sequence goes on along the minus strand of NW_021680791.1, from coordinate 24,314 downwards.
TAGAATCTTATATTTGACAGTCTATGGAAATGGGGGTATTCTATTAAAATAAGTTGTTCAAATCTTCTCCAATTCACCTCCCGATGTTATCCACTGCACTCTACTTGGCCAAAATCCGATTGGTAAAAATAATCCGACAAATACCCCTCGAGATTCAAAATTAATCGGGTATTTCCCTCAAGCTCCCCTGCAAACAAACCATCGTGCCAAGTTTTGCAGGTTAAAAATTCCCGAGCGCTTGACACTATTATTTGTTTGCAACGAAGCTATCGGGAAATACCCGATAATTTAGAAGCTCTTGGGGTATTACTACTGACTATTTACTCAATTTTGATCCTCAATCAGAATTGAGGAAATTGTCCTCCGAATACTACTCAACCTTCAAAATTTAGCTGATATTTCTCTCAAGCTTTTCTGCAAAAAAACGAATCTGTCAAGTTTTTGCCGAAAAATCCCTCGTACAGCGCACTCGAGATTTTTAGCCAGCAAAACTTAACACTTTCATTTATTTACAACGTAGCTGTTGGAAAATATCTGATAATTTTGAAGGTCTCGGGGTATTACAACTGACAATTCGTCCCCAAATAGCGAATTGGGTAGAGCTGCGCTTCATTTTGTTATTTAAAAAATCGTGCTTCTTAAATAGGGGGAAAATCCCCGCGACAAAATCTCCGCATTCAAAATCCTCGTCTACAAAAATCGCCTTATCCAAAATCTCCTCCTATGATTATCCCCTCCTACAAAAATTGCCGAATACCCAAACACGAAATTCTCTCTCCCTCTTTTTCAATACATATACAAAGAATTATCCTATAATGAGGAATCAAACCAAGTGGTATTTACGTTTACAGCCCGATCCATCTCTTCTCAAATTGTGCCACACAATAAATACCCCTAATCCATTACAAACACATCTTACAATTTTTCAGTACCCTAACGTCAACGAACATAACATTACAACATTTTGTTATTGTATAAAATTTTATATAAAATTTCAATTTTATATAAAATTTCATATAATGACCTGTGTAAGGTACTGTATTAAAATATTCAATAGAAAAAAAAAGAATTAAAAAATTAATGGATAAAAAAAGGCAAATTAAAAGAGCAAAATATGAAAAAAAAAATTAAATTTCAATTAAATTTTTTTAAACATTATATGCAGCTTCCATCTCTCGTGTTTTTATATTTTTGCATTATATATATCATGTTCCTGTAAAACTTGATGATGAGATGATCTTTTCTAATTCGAGTTTTTTATATGCAGATTTTTTGGAACAATCAAGGATATCAGTGTAATTATCAGTTTCATTAGGGATGTCTGATCTTCTTAAAGTTTCATTAGGGATTTCTGATGGAAACTGTTCAGTCTTTTAATTGAGTATTGTTCCAATCACCTCATCGCCAGTAAATTTAAAAATTCGCATTGTACATCGTTCCATCTCCCTGATGTCATGATGACCTATTTTATTTCTCTTGGACACATCTGTATAGAATATTCGGTCTGTGCTCTCTGATAAACAGGAGGAAAATGAGAGCTTTTCGCCTGAGAGTACCTAGTTATTTCCTCAAATGACAAGCACTCATCTTCCTCTCTTCCACACGTTGAAAAAACAATAATGACCGTTAAAAGGAAAATAGAAACGATCGGTCTTAATCTGTTGGCGATATATCAAAGCATTTCCATAATTTCCGTAAGAGATGAACGATGAGTAACAGAGTAACAGACACACTTAACTTCCGAGGAATCTTTGAAGATATTTTTTTACTGATAGCAATATGAAGCGCGCTGCACGCGCTCGTCAGCACGCTCTCCATTTTCGTCGTTGAACAAATAAATCGTTACGTCTACAAAATCGTTCACTCCTCATGAACGTGAGGAAAATGAAAATAAATCATAGATCAGGATCACAAATAGAAGTAGATTTCAATAGCATCATCATTTTTTTAATAGCCGAGTCAAATCAATTATGAATTTTCCTGTTGTCTGTAATTAAGGAGAGGCTACTATGAGTTTTTAAATTCGCGAGCTATTGGCGTGAGATTAACTGTGCATTGAAGATCGATTGTATATGTCTAAAAATATATAATTGGTGCAAAAACTCATTGTTTATTCTTCGATTGTCCTGCAGACGGTTAAAATGTAAAAATTCTTCCAGGGCCTCCAATTTTCGAGCTACAGAGTTTTTTTTCAAAATTTTTGAAAAAATGTATATAATAGCAATGACGAATTAGTTTTTGGAAATTCGACTCCTACACAGCTAATTTTGTTTTGTTTAATATTAAAATTTGCACCATTCATGTAAAATAGGCAGAAAAATTATCCCTAAAATATTTAAAATATATTTTTGATTCTTCCAGAAAAATTTTTCGGGCAGTTGTTCACTATTTACATCGATGTTTATCCATCTCAGGCACGATAATAAAAAAACTACATTATATTTTACCCTATTTCATTTTATTTATGAGCCTCAATTCACAACCTTACTGTTATTATTTCTCATTGTTATGATAGATAAAAAACATACTGATGGCTACAGCTGATAGTTGATAACGCCAAATTTCCTTCTCACTTTTTTGTCTTAATTAGTCTATGAGTAGATCCACGCCAAATCAGCAGGACAAAAAAGTCTATACTGGGGATATTTGTCTCTATTTTTTTCTGAAAACATAACGATTAGACGAAATTTTGAAACAATAAAAATTGAAAAATATTCATAATTGAGGGAGTTATAATTTTTTGAAAATTGCTAGTTTTTGTAGAAAAAATTTTTTTTTCAAATTGGCCTCAATATTTCTGCAGGCCCGATAGTTTCAAGCTATCAAATCGCTCTTTGGCACACTCAAAGAACATGAAATACCCTTCAAAATGAGATGTCATACATAGTATTAACTTCAGTTTGAAGGGGGTTGTACGAGAAAACGTTTATTTTTCAATCGTTAATTACTCAAAAAGCTCATTTTTTAAAAACTTGAAATTTTCACCCAAAATTTTCAATAAAATGAGCAGAATTTATTGATTTTTTTTCAGTGGGACAGGTATAAAAAATGACCGAAAATCCCATTGCCCGACCTACGGTGAAAGAGAACCTAATTGGTGTCAAAATTCTTGTCATTGTATTGACGATTTTTGGTGAAAATTTCAAATTCATAAAAATGAGCTTTTTGAGCCATTAACTAACGATTTAAAAAACAAACTTTTTCTCGTATAAACCCCGTCAAACTGAAAATAATGCTATAGCTGTCATCTCATTTTCAAGGGTTTGTCATGTTCTTTGAGTGTGCCAAAGGACGATTTGATAGCTTAAAGACCGACAGATTTTGAAAAAAATAATTTTTTGGACAAAAACTATCCATTTGCGAAAAATCATAACTCCTTCAATTCTCAATATTTTTCAAGTTATCTTTTTCTAAAATTTTTGTTTAATCACCTATACATCTTTCTGTTGCCCATTGCTCCAAAACGGGATATTACGTTTCATCGTTATATGGAGATTTTCATCAATCGATGAAAGAACCATCGATTACCTCGCATATCTCGCAATATTTCCAGGATACCTCATATTATGAGGTATCCTCATTTTATGCTCATAATTTTTCAACCTGAATAGCTTGTAGAACGCCGAAGTCATCATAGATGGAAATGAAAAGAACTGGAAATTAATCTTCTTCTTTTTCGTAGGTGTATCGTCGTCTCGTAACTGCAGTCAACGACATTGAGAAACGTCTACCTTTCTCCCATGATGATCGTCTCGGTTTCCTCACATTCTGTCCCACTAACTTGGGTACAACGGTTCGGGCTTCAGTGCATATCAAAGTCCCCAAATTGGCAGCCAATAAAGCCAAACTCGAGGAAGTCGCTGCTAAATTTAATCTCCAAGTCCGTGGTACTCGTGGTGAACACACTGAGGCCGAGGGTGGTATCTATGACATCTCGAACAAACGCCGTCTTGGGCTTACTGAATACCAGGCAGTCAGGGAGATGCACGATGGCATCGCCGAACTCATCAAGATCGAGAAAGAACTCTAAACCTATCAATGGTCCCTGCTCTTTGCCTAAAATCATTCCCCATCCCTCTTTTTCCATGTGCCCATTTTGAATGAGAAGTAATAAGATAAGATGGAGCATCAAAGATAAGACGTCAACAATCTTCAGCCCTTTTTTCTCCTAAAAAAATGGTCCCACCTTTTTGAGAGAGGAAGAATAAAAAAAATTGAATCAAACATCAAGCATTTTTAGTAGTGAACGAGCCTGTCCGGTAAACCAAGAAGAGGAAAACATTCTTCTTACTCCAACGGCGACTCGAACTCGTCTTATTAAATTGATTTTTCCTCATTTTAATGAATTTCCGTGTTACATTTGGAACAACTCTTGTTCGTCTATCGCACTATTGAACACAAACAGAATGAAGAAAACAAATGGAAAACAAATTCACTCGCGTAGCTCAATACGAAATGGGCATTTTTTGTTTTATTTTATTTTATTTTTTCATTTTCAAGGAAAATTTGTCCGCAGTATATTTCCTCTTTTCTTGGACGAAATCGTTGAATAATCACTATGGTACGATTGCATCGTTGCTTCAATATCGTTATAATTTCCTGGTATTAAATAAGGATTGAGTTTATTATGGGGGAATGTGTTTTCGTCATTTTCCCCTCACCCTCTGCTTATATGTGAAGAAAGCAACTGTGATACATAAGTAGTTGCGAAATTGTACGATCCCTTCATGAAAAAGAAAAGGGTCCATCAGGGATTTTGAGATAGTTTGCTTCGACGTTAAGATTATTCGTATTTCCCTCCCTCCGTACCAGGCAGAGCAGCCATTTTTGTTTCTTTTGCCATAAAACCATTTTAGAATCATCTGAAATTGGAGGCATACATAAGCGAATTAGATGAAATAAATTCTCAGTAACACTAAGAAAAACCAGATGTATCGAATGCAAATTTAGAAAATGAAAAAACATGAATAAAAGATATTACACCATGATGTTCGTTATTTATCAATCCACCCTAAATGTTTTTTTTTACTTGAGCATGGAAGCTTTGTAATAGTTGAATTTGACTACATATATTCAATTCAATTTATTTCCTTGATGTTACAAAAGTATTCTTTGTTACACATCTATATATGCTTCTCTTACTCTTTATTTCAATCTCTAATCTCGTCTTATTTCCTTGTTTACATACTCTAGCATATTGTGCATCAAGGGCGGAAAGTCATGTTTTCCCGCCCGAGGTGCACATGCTATTTTTTAACACGCCTGCAAAGGAAAGTTCGTATTTTGCTCTTTGATGAGCGGGAGGAAAGTACGAACTTTCCGTGCAGGTGTGTGGAAAACTTATATTTGACTACATATATATCTTCCAATTTGGTCTCAAAATGATGTAGAATGTCATGAAATGTCAAGATATGAGAATTTTAGAAAATTTATGCATGTATAACCCTAGTGGGCTTGTATTTTGTGATTTAACTTTCTTACGGCCATAACTAGAGAATTGATAATACAACTGGCACCTTCAAACTCAGTTAAGATAACATTGAACTAAAAATTTTGGGCCATAATTAAATCGATTTGGGCAATCTCCTTCCTAAATTGGATGTCACCGCAGCCATACCCGCAATTTAGTAGTATTTCCGGATTGGGATCAAAGTGCATTGGGATTGGAGAATATGAGCAAGGAGAGACAGTAAAGTCGGTACGATTCAACTCTACTCAGCCTCATTTCTACACGACTGCAATTCGACCATTGATCTCTACACCATCGAATGAAAGGCGCTCCTCATCTCAACCACCGAGAAATAAACAGTGAAAGCTCGTCTCTACACCAATTCAATGAACAAGAATTAAAAACAACCATCTCTACATGGAACAATAACGCATCACAGGCGTGTATACACGATCCGAAGGACGGCGTTTTTCGAATCTCCAGCGTTTGGCACTTGCCCCTAACAGTTTGGAATAAAGCCTTCTTCAATAGAAGAATCTACACCGTGTAGAGGTACGTCCGCTGCATCTCTACACGGACTCTTCGGAGGCGCGTCATTTTCCTAGGTGGGACTGGCAGTCAAGCCTTGAGAACATTCAGAAAATGGTTATCCATATGCCTGAACAATGAAACAAATTAATTACAATGTTTTCGTACACATATACAGCGCGTATGGCGGTATACATAGTTGCTTATGGGGTTATTCTAGATCAAATTTTGGAAATTGGAAATTAAAAAACTGCGAGTGGGATACTCAAAAGAGGAACATTAATATTCATACGTGTATTTGTGTATTTGCTTTCATTACTTGTGACTGCAAATATTTAGTTCGATTGTGATTGAGTGATGAGATAGCGAATTGTGGGGAAATCTTCCATCGTAAATGTGTTCGAAACGGAATAGATGATTTAGTTACCAAAAGTAATGTTCCGTTTTTGTTAAAAACAACACCTACATGTTCTCACTCTCTCCTACATTCATTCGTTTATCTGACTCGATACAACACACTTGTATTTTTCTCTTTATTTCTTCCATTGAATGAATTACTTATTCTATCAGGTTATGGGCCCAGAATAAAGAGAAGTGATTTGATAAAAGTGTATAAAAGCAAAGATGGTTGATCCCGCAGTATAAGGGAATCAAGGAAATCAAGATGTCAGGGTTCTTCAGACCGTGCACGCTGTCAGCAATACATCTGTGCCTTCCTCGATCGAGAAGCTTGAAGGGCGATCGAATTACATTGATTGGAAGTACAGTATGGAAATTCATTTGGTGAATTGTGATTTGTGGGACTTAGTGACGGGAGACAGACAAGATGCACGACTTGATCACAGGGCCCTTGGAGCTATCGTTTCTGGTGTCAAGTCTTATATTTATACAGAAGTGAGGGTTTTGAAGACTGGGAAAGAACTCGGGATCGATTGGAAGCTGTGTATGAGGCGAAGGGATTTTCGAGGGTGGCAGCATTAATTGAGGACTTGGTGATAATTCGCTATGCTGACTGTAAGAATATGGATGAATATCTAACTAAAAAAGTGAGGATAGCTCAACAATTAAAAGCAATTGACAACGAGATAAAAGATGGAGTGCTGACCGCACTGATTTTCTACAGTTTACCAGCTCATTACAAACCCCTGATCATGGCTTTGGAAAATTGTGGAGCTGTCTTAACAACTGACCTTGTGAAGGAACGTCTGTCAACGGAAGATTCAAAGTTAGAAGATGAAGCAAAGGCATCAGCTTTACTCTCAACGAAAACTACAGATATAAACAAAAAGAAACCCAGTAAGGGATGCTTCAATTGCGGTAAACCGGGTCACTGGAAACAAAGATGTCCAGAGTTGCAGAAAGATGACATGAAATCATCGGAGAACAATCAAAAGAATTTCAAAAACAAGAAAAGGGTTTAATTGTCAAAATGGAAGTAACTGCTGCTCTTGGTGTTGGGACGCCGAGTCGAGATGATTGGTACGTGGATTCTGGGGCCACTTGTCATCCGACTGGAAGGAAGGACTGGTTGTACAATGTAAAATCTGTTGAGAACGGGGAACAATCGTAACTGCACTTGGTGAGAAAAGTAAAATCTCAGTTATTGGTGAGACGACGATGCTGCTTCGAGTGGATGGAGAGATCATCGAGACACCAATACGTGACATCAAATATGCAGAGGGATTGCAGTTTAATTTGATTTCTTGTAAGCAATTGGGCAGAAAAGGTATACAAACGACATTTATTGATGATAAAATCTGTGAAATGAGAATTCAATCTTCTGGTGAGTTGATTGCGGTGTCTAAATCAGATGATGGTGAACTTTATAAACTGGATGTGTATAATGAACGAGTATGTGTAGCTTCAGGTGCAGATGATTACAAATTATGGCACGAGCGTCTCGGACATCTGAATTCAGTAAGCATGAAGAAACTCAGGGACGGTTTAGCAGAGGGCATCGACTTCAAGAATCCAGATGAGGTGGGAGTTTGCTCTGGCTGTGTTAAAGGGAAACAGTAGAGGTTTTCCATTCCTAAAGAACCAGCAGTACGAGGAACGACAAAGCCTGGTCTCATTCATACAGATTTGTGTGATCCCATGAATGTAAATTCCATCAGTAATAAGAGGTATATTCTAACTTTTACAGATGATTTGACTCGAAAATCATTTGTTCATTTCCTGGAAAATAAAACTGAAGTACTTGAAAAATTCAAAGAATTCAAAAATCAAGTTGAGAATGAAACAGGGAGTAAAATTCGAGCAATCAGGTCTGATAATGGGAGAGGATATATCAACAGAAATTTTAAGGATTATCTGAAAGAACATGGAATACATCATCAAAAGTCTATACCTTCTACTCCTCAGCAAAATGGTGTTGCCGAGAGACTCAACAGAACGTTGGTGGAGAAGGCACGGTCAATGCTGTATGCAGCCAGTTTACCGAAGAAATATTGTACTGAAGCTGTCAATACTGCGTGCTACTTGAAGAATAGAAGTCCAATGGTTGCAGTTGAAGGATCAACTCCTGAGGAAGCTTGGAGTAGAGTCAAGCCAAAGTTGGAGAGAATACGAGTATTTGGATGTACAGCGCATGCTCATGTACCAAAGAAGAATAAGAGAACAAAATGGGATGCTAAATCTGAAGAGTATCTTTTTGTTGGATATTACGAGGATTTCAAGGGGTACAGACTAATCAATATGAAGACTGAGGAAGTTATCAAATTTCATGATGTAATTTTCGACGAAAAGAGGATTTCTGCAGAAAATCAGGAGAAAGTTGATGAGAGTTCATTTTTTTGATGAGCCAGAGGATTCGATCATTGTTACTGAAGAAATCCTGGGCAATGGGAATCAGAATGATGATATGGAAAATTATGAAATGGAGGGAGTTGATGAGCGTTCAATTACCTCAGAAGAAGACGATAGAACTAACTCTTTGAATGAGACAGTATTTTTTTCAAGATGACGACAATGAAGACACGTTACTGGAAGAGGATTTCAGTGAGGTTGACGCTAATTCGCATCAAGTGGAGGAAAACAGTAACAAGGTTGAAGAGCAGGTTGCCAGTGATAATCGAAATTATTTACGTCGGAACATAAAATTGCCTGAGAAATTTAAGGATTATGTTTTGCCCTCAGCAGAAGAAGTTGAACATACTGGTGATCCAAGAAGTGTAGAAGAAGCATTGTCTAGGAGTGATGCTGAATTATGGCGTCAAGCAATGCAGAAAGAATATGATTCATTAATTAATAAAAATACGTGGGAACTAGTTGATCTAACAAAGGACAGACAGGCGATTTCGTGTAAGTGAATTCTTCGAAAAAAAAATGCTGAAGGAAAAACAGTACGATACAAAGCAAGATTAGTTGTTCGAGGTTGTATGCAAGTGTATGGGGTGGACTTTGAGGAGACGTTTTCACCAGTGGTTCGTGGTACTACGCTTCGATATCTCATCGCTATCGCTACGATTCTGGGTTGGGACATAGATCAAATCGATGCTGTCACTGCATTTCTTCAACCAGAATTAGAAGAAGAAATTTATATGAAACAACCTAAACTATTCGAGAAACGAACCAAAAACGAGAAAAATAAAGTATGAAAATTGCAAAAGGCACTTTATGGATTGAAACAATCAGGGAGATTGCGGAATTTAAAATTAGATGAAGAACTACGCAAACTTGGATTTAATCAAGCCAGAAGTGATACTTGCGAGCATTCGAGCTCCAAAAATGGGAAAATTATCATTGTAGCAATTTACGTGGATGATTTCTTGATATTTTCCAATGATGAAGCAGCAAAAATTCAGTTTATGTAAAAATTGTTTACAAAAGAGATGGAAACACAATTCTGGGATACGCTGATGCTGATCATAGTGATGATAAGGACGACAGGAAGTCAATAAGTGGTTATGTCTGCAAGCTTGGTGATGCTGTCATCAGCTGGTCGAGTAAGAAGCAACAAACAGTTTCTCTGTCAACAACTGAATCAGAGTATGTTGCATTAGCTCATGCGACCAAGGAGGCTTTATGGCTGAACATGTTTTGCAGAGAATTGAAGGTTCTACCCATGAAGAAACCCTTGACAATTTACTCAGACAGTAAAAGTGCTTTGGATCTTATCAAGAATGCAACATATGCTAGAACAAAGCATATTGATATTGATCATTACTTTCTTCGTGACATTTCAAAGGAGGGGAAAGTTGAATTCAAAAAGGAACGAACAGAATTGATGGTTGCTGATTCTCTAACCAAGGCTATTATTCGATACACGGAAGTGAAGAACTTTTTCTGGCGAATATGATTACAGAACTCGTCTTCGGCTCGTTCTGTAACCTCATATTCGCCAGAAAAGTTCTCCACGCCCTAGTATCGAAATGTACTATAGTTACCAAGAGTAACGTTCGACTTTTATTAAAAACAACACCTACATTTTCTTACTCTCTCCTACATTCATTCGTTTATCTGACTCGATACAATACACTTGTATTTTTTTCTTTATTTCTTCCATTGAATAAATTACTTATTCTATCAAAATGTAAGTGTATTCGATTTTTCTTCTTACAAAAAATCATTTTATTATACTATTACATTATTAAGAATTTTGTCGTCTATTTTATAATTTTAGTAGTATTATTCTTTTGCAAGTCGTCCATTCAAATTATATTTTATAATTTTAGGAGATAAAGATTTTTTACCTTTTATCGAGCGGGAATCATAATATTATAACGTTTTTCTTCGCGTCTTTTTTTTCAACTTATCCAGGTGTATTTCTTTCAAACGACTTTTTTTATTTCAATTTTGACATGTTTCTTGGGAACTGAACTATCGGTAAAGCCGTTGAATTATCCGCTGCCCTTGTTAGTTAGTAGTCAATTATTTTACCGACTTGTCGGTACCCGAAAACACAGTTCGAAATTTAGAACAAAAAAAGTTGTTTGACAGAAACACATCCGGATGAACTGCTTTTTGGGGTACTGAAAAGTCGGTAAAATAATTGAATACTAACTAACAAGGGCATCGGGTCATTCAACTGGTTTACCAATATTTCAATTCAAGAAATATATCAAAATTGATAGTTCAAGTTTTATGTCAGTTCAATACAAGAAATATGTCAAAATTGAAAACAAAAAAAGTCGTTTGAAAGAAATACACAAACATAAGTTTGAAAAAAAAACGCGAAGAAAAGCGTTATAATATTGTGACTCCCGCTTGACAAAAGCTGGAATTAAATCTTTTTTAAAAAAAAAGAGTAATTGGAATTAGTGACGTTATTGCTGCTTCCCCATTATTTCCTAGTGTGTTGAGTAGCGTCACGGTAGAGCAGTAGGAATTGGGATGAATAGGATTTAAGGGGGGACCCATTAAAGTTTGTTATTATTTAGGGGTAGCAATAATAAGTATGAGAGGTGATCCCATAGTGGATTTGCAATAAAAAATGAATCGGTTAGAACATAATTCAATGGGCTTGGACGTGAATTAATCGAAAAAGAACGTAATGAGATTTAGTGGGATATTGCCAGTAAGCTTTGATAAATAGACAGTGCAGTGTGAATATGAAGATGAATCTATTGACATAGTTCTCTAGGTATCAATAATTATTATTTTAGTCACTTCATGGTGGAGACAATTGTAGCACTGGACAGAAGGAGATCCAATGGGGTCATCCTTATATCCTATTGCGATAAGAAAAACGTTTCCGGGGAATGGGTTTTGGTGGAATTATCCCGTATTTATTGTAAAACCATATATTTCCCAATGGATGGAAGAATTTCACTTCTTGAATTAATAGCATCTGAAGGTGGAACCAAATGAAATGAAGAAGATTTAATGGGGATTTTCCGGAGAGTAAATTTTAGGGAAATCATCCCCTATTCCTTGTGAACCATAGCACAACACACAGAAATATTTCACTTATTCTTAAGTTGATAATATTTAAGAGTGAAATCAATCAGTTTTGTATCACTCCACAATAAGATTTAATGGGTACCGGATCTATTGATCATCCAATTTTTCCTATAACAGAAATTAGTAAATAGATTATTTAGTAAGTAGATGAGGGCTATGCCACTGGAATAATTCCACAGGTGTCGTGAGTTGCTGTGGAATCTATTTAGGGAAGAGGGGAGTGAGGAATTAAAATGAAGAAGATTTAACGGGGAAACCCGTGTATCTTATTGCGATAAGAAAAATATTTCCGATAGGATTTAGTGGTATTCCTCACTTCTTTTTGAGCCATAGTCATCCTAGAATACAGAAAAAAATGACTTCTTCAGTTAATACGATCTAAAGGTGAAATCCAAGGGTTAATAAAATTGACAAATTGAAATGAAGAAGATTTAATGGGAATTTTTTAGAGAGAAAATCTCAGTGGAATTATCCCCTATTCCTTGTAAAACTATACATACCCCGACATATTTAAAAATTCCACTCTTTGAATTAATAGTATTGGAGAGTAAAATTAATTTATTCGAGAACACTATGTAATGAGATTAGTGGGACTCTGACCTATTGTTTATTCAATTTTTCCAATAACAGGGCTCAGCAGACGGTTTAGCACGGAGATGAAGGCTATGCTACTGGAATAATTTTTTAGGCGCTGAGGATCGTTTCCAAATCAATTTACCCTGAAGTGGATTAAGAAATTGAAATCAAGATCTAATGGGGATATCTGCGTATCTTATGGCGATAAGAAAACTATTTCCAGTCAATAGTAAATCATATAGTTTCTTGGTAAATCATATAGTTTTCGAAGTATGACAAAAAAACCACTTCCGAAATTGATAAGTCCGGAGGTGAAAATCGATTAATTTGAAAATACGGTGCGATGAGATTTAGTGCAAATGAGATCTACTCCTTTTCCATTTTTGTTATTAATAGAATGTGGCACATGGACTGGTTTGATAGAGAGATTAAAGTTATGCTATCGAAATAATTCTGTATTTGTTAAGAATTATTCTCAAATCTATTCATGGCAAAGAATATTAGGGAATTGAAATGGAGATGTAATGAAAACATTCTCGTATCCTAATGCTTGAAATTCAGAAGCATTTTCTTTTAAGCTGTTGATGCGCCTATACGAGCACTTTCCTACAAATTGATATCTAAAAAAAATGAAGGTGATCCTAGAAATCAATGTCTGTGGCTCGTCCTTATTCACCGCATGGAGGAGAAAGGATTTTAATTCACCATCATATATCGCATCGTCATTCCCTATCATCGAAGATGAAATATTGAAAAAAGTCTTTAAGATGTTTCTGAGTTATTTTTTTCGATGGATGACGAAGTCGATGGTAATTGTGTTGATGATAGTAGTCTAGATGGAGATGGAGTTGATATTTTAGCAAGTTTTTTCGGGGGTCCTTCCTTATTATCTGAAGATGAATTTGACTCGGATCCAGTTGATGAACGAGCTGAGGAGGAAGACGAAGGGGCGGATTCCGGTGGGGTCCTCTTTTGAAAATCCTGCGGATTTGTTTGAGAGTCCTTCTTCGCCGTCTTCTGAGATTTCAGCCAGGTTTGGATTTTCTTTTTTGTGGTGATGTTCTTGGGGGATCGCTCTCATTTGATGCATCTGAAGACTCCACACGACACGATTTACCTGATCGAGACGATAATAGTGGCCTGGATGGTGGTGGGATGGATTTTTTATTATGCGTCTTGGGGGGCTTCATCTCCTCGTCTGAAGATGAACTTGATGTCAATCTATATGAAAATGAAGATGAGGTGGAAGCTTGAGGAACGGGTTTCTTTGGGGACTTCTTCTGAGAACGCTGAGAGTTTTTCTTTGCTGTTTTCTGTGATTTTGTGCTGGGTTTCGATTTTCTTTTTTGAGATTTTACTGTGGCATCATGAGGAATCGTTACAGTCTCTGCAACAAAATGGTAAAGGTTTAGGTTTCATGTTTTGGGAGGTAGAAGAATCTTGATCGTAGCAAAAAAATGAAGGGGAAAAATCCTCGGAAAAATCATTGCTGGCCTTGTTACTGTAGTCTGATCAATGGAAATGGAAAATAATTAATAAGACTTTGTCGAATATCGAACAAAATTTACTTATGTCGAATACCGAAGGAAACTCTAGAGTAATTAATCATTAGAGATGGAAAATTGAGTGTTGACGCAATTTTTTTACAGATTAATCTCAAAGTCTTTCAATGGCCCATGACGAAGTTATGTGCACCATGTGATTAGAAATAAAGGTGTGCATGTCTACTCACTAGAGACGGTTCTTTATAGATTTTACAAAGAAGTATATAGAAGATATATTTCACAACGCCTGCAACTGGTTCAAATACTTACTCTTTGCCTTAGCTTCTGAGGATTTGTTCAGATCTCCAATTTTGATACGAAGATGAGCATCAATCAAATCCAATTGCTGGAAAATCTCCTCGTTATCGGTCCATCCTTTATAATTTATGAGATAATATTTGAAGATATCTAGAAATTGGATAATTTCTCATAAGCCTCCATGGAAGGAATGACATCTTCAGGGCTAAAAGGGGGTTTTGTAAAAGTTTTAATTTCAATAGAAATCATTGGAATAGTATCCATCAATGTTTCATGTTAAAGCGATATTAATCAATTCAAGGAAATCAGGGATTTTGGAGAAATGAAAACCTTATGATCTAATTGTCCAACTTACTTTTATAGAGTTTTAGAGTGAGATTGAAAGCCGAAATTGGAGAGCTGATGCTCATCGAGTGTTAGATTATTAGGTTTCAGTACATGAATTCTATGTGAAAAAAAATATACTCCGTGACCATAAATTTCAAATAATGAATATAAGGAACTGCAAAATGAACTTTGATCGTAGATCTAGAAGCTATAACAAATATTCAAAGTTATGTCTATATGTTACCTAAGAATGGATGAAGGTAGAATAACTGAAATTATGGAGAGTAATCTAAGGGATATGGATAGATAAGAGCCATCATTTTCCCTGGCGGAATAGGATCTTTGATTTCCCCTGTATGAGGAGCTCTTGAGCCAGTAACAGTCAGATTTTTAAGTTCATCCCCACAAATAGATGCTACTATACAGCCCAAGAATGCTGCGGGGGTTGGTGCTCTGGCAGCAGTAGACTACTCAACTTTTGGGCGCTAAATATTTTGCCCCAGGTGCATCATCTCCACCTATTATAAGGAATGGTGTTGAATTTAATGTAAAGAAAAATTTTGAGGAATTGAAGAAAAAAAATTATGCAATGCAGGAAAGGAAAGCTTTGAGACATTAGCATTTCAATTTAGTTCCGAATATCCGGAATTTATCAGGAGAACCGTCCACGAGATTGAACAACTGAATTTTTCATTTTCTCATTGAAGGCGAGGAAGTTAATAAACATTATCATAATCCAAGAAATTAATCGATCTGATACAATTAAATCATTTTCATTCTACCAGAGATGCTAATTTCACCATCAGAGAGACGTACACATCAGTTCTGGTTCATCATTTTTCCTGAGATATTTATTTCTCTTATGCAGACTTACCCCTGCAGCGTTCTACATCCAGTAGCCCGGAGGAGGTGGTCTCTCACCGTCTTCCAAGAAGATTTCTAAATTCCCAACGGGTACGTCTAAATTGGGGGAAAATATTCATGTAAAATGATACTTGTGTTATCTTTATTTCTCTTATATAACGTTGAGAAGTATGAAATTAAGGATTAGGATCCTAGAATTGCGACCAGTATGGTGGAAAAAATACTACTGTAATAATGAAGACAAAATGATATGCGTAAATGAGAGGACTTCTGAAATATATTTTTCATAGTTTGATATATGCTTTGGATCAATTTGATATGTGCATGTCTACATGGAAATTGGCTATTTTGTTGTATCTAGATTTTGACATATTAACGTTTTTCTCACACGAAGAGGATTTGAAATTAAAAATTACTATGTGAACATGGTAATGGAGAACTATATAAAAAAAAAACTAAAATTTGATCAATTTTTATGATTTTCTATAGTTTGTTTTCTATATTTTCTGTTTGTTGCACAGTACTAAAATCATTTTCAATTCTTTCCGTGCACCTCTCATTGATTTTTTAATCTCTTATACTGACGTAATTTCCTATACCATCGCATATACTTTGAGCTCAAACTGTGAAGAAAAGGATCAATATCATCGGAGTATATGTAATCCATATACTCCACCCATTGGACATGGTCTTCATTTCTTTACAGATGATTGTCCCTTCTTTTTATCACTTTAATCTCCTCTTGAGAATCGAAACATAAAACTTCAAATATTGATTTTGGCCTATTGGTAATTTTTTTCTTTTAATTTCATGGCATGTTGAAGGAGTCAGTCAGCACATCGTATTTCTTGACAGCAACTTGAACTGCAACAATTTTCTACTTGTTCTTGGGTTCTTGTTCAGTCGATAAAACAATTGTCAACATAGTTGTCATTTTTCAATTCAAGAAACATATCAAAAATTACTGAGGTTCAAGTTGCGGTCAAGAAACACGATGTGCTTAATAACTAAATCAACACGCTACGAAAAAATGTTTGCTAAAAAATTCTAAAATGTTTGCTCGTATGGGCGATAGCAGAATGGAAAATGCAAAATCAAGTCAAAAATCGAATTCTCTTATGCATTATGACATGAATAGCAATTATCGAAATAAGCTAAGTAGATGAAGATATCTATGTGGTGAATAAAAATTGTAAATAAATGATCGGACCATGGAGAATCATTTTACGAATTATTTTTCTTCAGTTTCTGATTTTCGTTTAGAATCTACAGCAGATGAGTAGACAATTTTGAAATATGATTTTGATGGAAAAATTTATGAGGGTAAACAAGTGATTTTCGCCATTGAATTGATTTGAGGTGAGGGAAAGAAATGATCATTTCGAAAAAAAGTTCGAATCCAAAGCTACATTTTCAATTTGTTTCAAGGTATTTTTCGAGATTTCAAATTAGATCGAAAATTTCCGAACCGAAATCGTTCAATCAGGTGGAGCGCATTTACTTGAACCACGAGATCTCTCTGTGAGTCGAGAATCTTGTTTTGTATGCATAAGTATAAGTATTCGCATAAAACAAAACAAAGTATGTCGAAAATTTTGAGGCTCGATTTGTGCACGATATTTGGTAAAACCGAGGGTAAAACGGTCCATGTATAATGAAAAAATATCTGTATATATAATTTCTTTCCTTATAAGTCTTGACTCCATATAGTGATTTATCCCTCAATTACAGTGGTTCAAAATGCAAGGCAACGTTTTCATTTTTTATGAAAGACAATTGGTTATACCAACCAATTGGTCTTACCTTTCAGTGACTTCCAGGAGTCTATCAAAGTATTGAGTTGGGTGGACACAAATGTTTTAAACTCCTCAAACGAATCCTTCATTTTGTCGATCTGTTTTTTTAATACCTTCAATTCTTTGCGGAATGAGTTATAAGATTCATCCTTCAAGTGATCAATTTGTTGGTGTAGAGTGTTCAATTTGTGTAATATTTCATCTTGGCTCGTAGATACTTTCTCACGGGTGTGACGTTTCGACTTCTAGAATTTTGAACAATAACATTCCATTATATTTAACGATAGAGGCGATGCCTCAACGGACGGATCGCGATAGTAATTCAATACTTTTTTCATCATTGTTGCTAATTGCAAGGGTTCCGTATGAGTTGTGCTGCAGTAATTGCGCTTGCAGAACTTACTACTCATAATTACCTTTTTGTTTTTTTTTGTTTTCGGCCTCTATCATGATCTTCCAGTGAGGTGGGATCAGGTATTGATTCCACGACAATACCTCAATAAATNAAAATTTCCGCTTCACCCAGCCGGGAATCGAACCAGGGTCTCCCAGATACGCGCCGGGCACTCTTACCGACTAAGCTACCGGGAACCAGAGAAATTCACTCTCAAATTCACCTCAAACACCGCCTAACCTCCTTTAGGCATTAAAGAATTCTAAGAGAATTAGAATTGTCTACACAGGAAATTAAAATTCAGTAAAGAAAGTACGTGACTACCTCCCCCCCTGACCCTTCGTTTTTTCTAGAGTATAGTGCACTCTCCTTTATCCAAAAAGCTTGGGACATGTCGATTTCGCATGAAACGCAGATAAAAGAATCCCCACTCTGTTCATTCAGGTAATATCAGAGGAGGTAAATGGTCGGGAATAGTGGGGGAAGACGATGGATGCAGAGTGGGGCAATTGCTGACAATTGCCGAAACTATGATTTTTCCAATATCTCCAGTTTTCTTCCGCTGAATAAGTATCTTCCATTATCAATTCTAGCCTCTATCAAAGATATCAAGATTCTCTTCAACACAATTCAAGTACTGGAAAAAACATTCAAAATGAGATTTCGTTTACTGCAATCGTTTTAATTTAATAGATTTCATGCAAAAAAACGAGTTGTTTTTTTAATTGTACTCATGTTAAAAACCCAATTTAAACCAAGAAATATATTTTTCGCCAAAAATCATCGATAACACGAAATATATTTTGACTTCAATTGCGGACAACATTTCCCAGTAGTTTGGCAGTTATTGATCCTTTAAATGAGTAAACTATTGGAAATAATGAAAAATATTGCAGTTAATCATTCAATTATTCTAGGAATGAATGAATTCATACTACAATTCATGTGTCAAAAAATAATTTTGTAATCCAAGTTTCACAATTTCATTCGAATATAATCAGAAATTTTCTAGATGAGACTGATTTTATATATATATAGGAGCACAATCAATTTCATTGACGGAATCTCGAGTAAAAATTGTGAAACCCGAATGTTGCAAAAATGAATCATCCTGAAAAAAAATTATGGACAATATTAATCAATTGAGCAAAAAAAATGAAATCATTTCATACATGTTGAGTGGGAATCTAACGTGAAGTGAAAAGTATAATTAACAGTAGCGACAGTGACTGACATCGTTAAAAAAAATCGTACCTCGCACACAAGGTGTAACAGAATAAAAAAAAAGGAAGAAAAATTGCTATCAATTTTTCAGAAATTTTTTCATCCTACTGTCACCATACAATTCAATACGAATTTATTGCAAAGATAAAAATTCCGATGAATGTTATTTTTCGCGCGATGTTCAAAAAATTTTTTTTTGGAAAAAAAAAGATTTTTGGGATAATTACGATTGACAAAAAAAATTTTGGCACGAAAAGAACTCCGTGAAATTGAAGCGAATGCCTGATTCTAAAGGGTTTTTGATGATTTTTAATTTGGCCGCAGAGAATTTGGACGCTTTAAAGGGGGCTAGAATATCAATGATTATGTGAAGAAATAATTGCGCGGAAGAAAAAATGAAAATTTTCATAAAGAATGATGTTTGCAATTATCAATATTTTTCAATCATTTTGATTTCCAAATGTTCGTCTGATGCCCAAATTCACAGAAAGGAATTGATAGGAAAATTTCTGACATTGAATTTTCGGCGCTTCGGATTCGGTGTCGAATGGCTCATATTTATATCTCATCGTAGGAAATTTTTGTTCTCCACACTGTGTAGTCGGATTGTCGGTGTTGACCGATTCGACTACTTGTATGGCATCCCACTTTGGGTTCGCAGAAGCATGGAACTGCTGACTTTGTAATTTATCTATTTTCTCCTGTAACGGATAAGTAAACAATTATTTCTTGTCATAATTGTCAATGTGTATGATACTCCAAAAATTAAAAAAATGTAGAAAAGAGTGAGTTTCAAGACCCATCAGTTATGTTCGATTCTAAGGTATTCCATTCGGTTTTCAAATGAAAGTTAATAACAATTAGTTACCTTCTGGATTTTTCCACCCCCATTCACTCACTTTTTCGTAGAAGTGGAAGGCATCTCAATGTCAGCCGTAATACGAATTTATTTCTGTGAAAAAGTTTGAACACTTAGAATCACTTTACTTTGAAATGCGCATTACACGAATACGAAATTGATTCAAGTAGAAATTCATGACGAAATAATAAAGTCGTATCTGTTTAGATGAAGAATTACTGTCATTTGAGGGGAGAGTTGTGACAGCCGTCATAAAAGTCTTGTTATGTGAGTCATCACATCACATGACGCATTTACATTTCTATTTGTAAATGATGTTATTTAATTGGGTTATTATGAATTAATTAATTTAGAACGAGTTTTTCTACGATATATGGTAGGATAGCCCATGTGAACAAATGAGTATCGATTGCTAGTGAAGAAAAGATTCAAGTAAAACTGAAGGGATCAGACAAACATATTTTTATCAGTTCCTGAAATTGGGAATTGCGACCTCTTACTCGTGTGGAGTTGGCATTCAGGGCAAATGACTGGCTTACTACGTAAGTAGAACAAATCAGGCCACTAGTCATAAACTGTATTTTTCCGTACTGATTATAACTTTACGAATTTGGGAAACGGTCAACGCTAATTTCTGAATGAATAAAAGTGACGAGCATTATAAGTAAGTTTGATTCATAACAACTTATGTAGTCGCAGCGAATTTCTTCAACCAGTATGGGAAAAGCACCAAGTATTACATACACTTCGTGGCTCATCATCGTCGGTAACAGTGTGCATGGTCTGTGTTGATAAGGTTTCGTCGGGATTCGATTCAGGGGATTTTTCTTCAATTGATGGATCGAGCTTTTCGGCAGCCAATGGATCAATCACTGGATCAGCCAATGGGTCATAATCTGACATTCCGTGCAGAATTTCATCATTCTCATCGTTAGCTAGTAATACACTATTGAAACCAGAAAAGGTGCCAAATGCCTGAATCTCTCCCGAATTCTGAAACAAATCATTACTCCAATTTTCCACATGACATCAGTTTTTTGTAGAGGCAAAGTAAATAATCAATAGGATCTTACTACACGTTCTCCAGCATGTATTCTTGTAAAGTCTGGACAAGATGAATAGGGATTCAGGGAATAATAAATAAAGATTCCACTGATAAAAAAATTTTTTCTTCTCGTATACCCTTTCGGGTCTTTACGATTTGTTCCCTTCCCACCCCCCTCAACCCCCTGTACCGCATTTGCCGAAGGGAGGGAAAACCTCATTCGAGGGAAAAACCTGCCCTGGTACAGTCGTCCTTTTGACAGGACTACCGCTCGACAGTGACACTGTGAGATTAGAGCGCTATAAATTTTGACCGCTGGTGCCGAGAAGCGAACCCGGATCATTGGCATACGAGTCTAGCACTCTAACCGCACGGCCACAACCGTCGGTTTCCACTGATAAATATGGATAATAAAAGTATTTTATCAGAAATGCGTATTACTAATCTGCCATATTGGTTTAAAAGGCAAGTGGGGTCGGTAAGGCAGAGACTACATTGGTCAGAATACTACAATTCCTCTCCACTTAATCAAAAAAAAACATCTTAACATATCGATCTTCTTTCTTTAAATTGTTTATTAGGAAAAACTATTCCTCTTCGTTCTATTAATTAAATCACATTTTTCTTTTCCCTAAGATTACGAGAAATAGCACGAGTCACGAAATAGAATAATACTGTCAATTAAACAATTCAAAGATTAAGGCGTTGCACTAGTTTTGGTACTCGGGTAGACCTGCGTAATGCTGTTATGACTGGACTATCTCTCGGTTGAGAGAGTTTAACAACTGGTGTCACAACAGGAGGAGTAGTAAGAGGGCATTATTGTCGAATTTTTTTCCAGGAATTCCTCGGCGGCATGCCTTTGAGGAGGCCGCCGGCGCGCTGCGGGGCACCCTGGGGTGAAGGGCCTCAAAGTTGGGGTCCGAGGGTCACAGGAAGTGGGTGGTGGGTGGAAAATGACCGCCAGATAGAAAATGAGTGGTGGGTGGAAAATGGGTGGTGGGTGGAAAAGGGGTGGCGGGTGGAAAGTGGGTGGAAAAGGTCTGGCGGGTAAATAGAAAAACTGTCGGACAGGATATATCGGACGGGTGTCGGGAGTCGGGCCCCTCTGCTGGTGGTCCAACCATGAAGGACGCCGTCGGCAAGGGTCCGGATGTCGCTCTCCAGGACATTGGAGCCACTGTCCTTGAGACTCCGGAGAGACATTACGCTTTTGAATTTTTTTTTAAAGGGATAACAAAGGATTGCAACCATGAATGACGCAAAGAGCGGACAATACGTTCTCTCTCTCTCTCTCTCTCTCTCTCTTTTATTTTGAGGACGGTGAATTTTTCGAGCTGATATGGAGCCGAATATATTTTTCTAGAAACTTCTACGTAGCTGAAAAAATGTCAAGGTTTTTCGTAAATGAATAATACAAGGTTTACAAATTACTTTTTCTTTAATTCATGTAAAATGATGAAATACATTTTTAGGCTTCCAAATGATATTTTTTTCGTTCCAAATTAAAATTATTTGCCATCACAAAAGATTATTATTATCATCATATAGTCTTTAGTATGTAGGCATTCGGTAAGTCCCTCCCGCAAAACCATCCAACTCATCGAAGCAAAAATGAAATATTTCACCAAATAATTGATACAAATATCCCTCGTTCTGCTGAGGTATTGTACGACGGAGGTCATCCCTGGCCAGAAGGTAAATCTCCTCGAAATTGCTGCGTATGCGATAGTGGAGTTCTTCAGT
>NW_021680791.1:0-1783 GCF_001412515.2 Diachasma alloeum | reverse complement strand
ATTATATAGTCTTTAGTATGTGGGCATTCGGTAAGCCCCTCCCGCAAAACCATCCAACTCATCGAAGCAAAAATGAAATATTTCACCAAATAATTGATACAAATATCCCTCGTTCTGCTGAGGTATTGTACGACGGAGGTCGTCCCTGGCCAGAAGGTAAATCTCCTCGAAATTGCTGCGTGTGCGATAGTGGAGTTCTTCAGTGGCTGGCATCCTGTTGTATTCCATATAATGCATGGCAACACTTGTGATCGCCCGCACCAGAGACTCCTTGTATTGTTTGAGAGGCAGTGAGTCCAAAAATTTTAAGCACTGATCGATCCATGCCGCTTTGTTTTTTAATGTTGTAATGCTCGGGCTCATCATAATGAGGGGTTGCCTTACATCAGCACGTACAAAAGCAACGCAGGGGTTATCGTAGCTGCGATGGAATCTCACTTTGACATCCCCAAATTGCTTAGCAGGTACATTGTGGACGGCTTTTGGGTGAAACTTCTCAGGATCAAAGTAGTCCGTAATGGCATCCAGATCTTTGTACAGAAGGCCCCATTCTTCCCGTGACATTGACAGCACGACACGGTTGGGGCGTACGGCCATAAACTGCACCACAGGAACAAATTGTCCGAGACAGGTAACTTGCAAACCAACACGAATTTGTTTTGTCTCTGACTTATTGAGATGTATAACTTGCGACAGCACCACCTGCTGTTCGGCACCACTGCACTCTTTTTCGTTGATATTTTCCATGTTTAAAAACTGATGAGCGAAATCGGATCGACTGGATGAAATACACCGCGAGCAACCGCGTTTTATAGCGTTAGGTATGAGAGTGGGGCACGCTTAATTCCCCCCACCATACACATAACAGACCTATGCGCACAACACACTACGGCCACCGTAGGGAGAGCTGCGGCGTCGGCGTCACACATGACCCCCCACTACCATGGATTTCATATGATGTATATTACCCCCACCTCTATCATGCTACCCCCACTCTTATCATATTGCCCCGCAGCTGTGAATTTTGTTAAATACGAGTGACTTGGATTTATTTTTTGTCAGTCATTCGTAAAAATATATTTAGGACAGTAAAAATGAATAAAATTTGGAGAGATCACGACGTCGAACTGTTCGATAAATATCTCGCAGATCGGTCACTAAGTGAGAATTACAAGGAAAAACGAAAGCCTAGATTTCGTCAGAAACGCATACGTGAATATGTTGATAAATACACGGAAGATGAAAAGTACATACCGCCGAAAAAACGAATGATCGTGGCGAAAAAAGAACTAGAATGTCAAGTAGATGATTTCTAAGCAGGTGATGAATGTTGCTGCAAAGACAAAAGTACAAGAGAAGAGAGTAAAATACATATCAAGTATCGAAAGGATAGATTATGTGTTCAAGACGAGAATGGAATGGATATGTATACCATTTTCCAAGTATGCTACAACAAAGAACCGGCTGAATCCAACGAAGAGATAGAAGAGAGTTTCCGAATGATGTATAATCCTCCATCGCTGAGAAGCATCGCCATCGCTAGTTTATTAAACGATAGAAAATGCGCGAAAAATGATAAGTCGTTGCATTTTATGAAAAGATGCAGGAGACCAGGAGGGAGAGGGCCTACCTCAGAGCAGCCAACCAGTGGATGCGTTGGGAGGACGAGGAGGGCGAAATTCTTGATGGCGAAGATATCTTCTATCAGAGCACTTCATGCCAGGGCGGAGCGCAGGCTGACAGATACAGAGCACGAGGCTTACATGGTAAGTCTCTCTCTCTC
>NW_021680790.1:169677-193414 GCF_001412515.2 Diachasma alloeum | reverse complement strand
TTAGACTATAAAGCCGAGGTTTTCCATGATTTTCCATCAGTTCTTACGTCAGACTTACGAGTAACGTTTCAATTTTTGTAACGATGAATTCTCTTGTGTGCAAGCAGTGGCTCAAGCGTTTGGAGGAAGAATATTATATCGTGAAGATGGAGCGGAGACCAGCGGAAATCCAACGAAGTCTTCATGACATCCGTGGTAAGACGCGAGAGGTCGAACAACTTTTGGATGAGGGTGTCTCTCAGGGTCAAAAATTGCGTTTGACATATATGTTATCGCGATTGAAACCATTCGAAGTCTCATTTAAAGCCTTGGAAACCGTTGGAAGAGGGTTGAGTGATAAGTTAACTGATAGAGTGCGATGGGAGGATATTCAAAGTGCATTTGAAGGACGCATGAGGACTGGTGTCATCATTAATTTGAAAAAACACGATTTAATTAAATTTTTGAATGATGCTCGCTGAATGCTTTGTGTGCGACTTAAAAATGCTTTAAAAAAGGAACGTGGTTTAAAAGTGAACGTAGTGTTATCGTGTAAATATGAAGTTGGAAAAAATGGAGAATTTTTGGAGGAAGATAAATTTTTCAGCACAAAAAATGAGATTGTCTTGGAATCTACCCAGCTCAACCAGTGGTTTGAAGAATTGATAAAAAATAAACTTTTAGCCAAGGTGGATGAATTCCAAGGGAAGGATTCAGGATGGTCTCTCCGGGAAGTCATAAATATGGATGTAAATATTAATAAATATAATCCATTACGTGGAGGTTCAAGTTTTGTTGAGGTACCCCGGTGGATTCAACTGAAAAAGGCTGTCATCAATGTTCGAAACGAAGACGACTCATACTGCTTCCTGTGGTCCATTATGGCGGCTCGTTACAATATTGGAAATAAAAATCGAACGAATTCTTATCCACCATTCGGTACAGTAATTAAAAATTTCGGTATGTTCAATTACCCTATGGCTATAAAGGATATACCAAAATTTGAAAAACTAAATCACATGTCGATAAATGTATACATAATTGAATGTGATGAAGACACAGGAAAAGAATGGATCGTTCCGTTATATTTAAGCTCACGACCCCCAACGACACTCCAAGAAGCTGAGAACACCATTCATCTATTGATGATTGAAAAAAAAGATGATCAACGGCCAACTGAAAAAATTTTCCATTATACATGGATCTCCAACCTCTCCAGACTACTCAGGACTCGATTATCGAAGACTTAACATCGCGCCTTTATATGTGATAGATGCTTGTGTCATTTCAAAGTGGAGAAATCTTATGCAAAACACAGAATGGATTGCATCTCCATAAACAAGTGTCGCATGATATTCCCCGCAAATAATGACAAATATTTAAAGTTTAAAAATTTCAAGCATCAGCTTCGCGTTCCCTTTGTTGTATATGCCGATACAGAATGTTTGTTGGAAAAAGTACCTCATGACAATAATGACAATACTAAAATTTATCAAAAACATGTACCATATAGTGTAGCATATTATGTAAAGTGTAATTATGATGACTCAAAGTCTGAACTGTGTGTTTATCGGGGGCGGGATTGTATCGAGTGGTTTATTGAACAATTGCGTAATTTAGCTGTGAGTGTAGATACCGAATTACAACGCAATGAGCCCATGTATTTGACGGCAGATATGTGGAAGGAATTTAATGCAGCGAAAAATTGCTACATTTGTGGAGACATATTCACAGATAAAGCGGTGAAGCACCGGGATCACTGTCATTTCACGGGGAAATATCGAGGCGCTGCGCATCCAGGCTGTAATTTGAACTACAAGGAGGCATGTACAATCCCCGTAGTTTTTCACAACTTATCTGGTTATGATTCCCATTTTTTTATTAAGGCTTTAGCCAAACAATTTGAAGGTTCAGTGAAATTACTCCCCATTAATAAGGAAAAATATATTTCGTTTACAAAATCAGTGGGAGCGACAAAAGTTCACTTGAGATTTATTGACTCACTTCGATTCATGGCGAGCAGTATAGATAAATTGTCATCATATTTATCTGATGATAAAAAAATTATTACGTCTAGTTATTACACCAACTTGAACCAGTTTAAACTCGTCACGCGCAAAGGAGTATTCCCATATGAATATATGGATTCATGGGAGAAACTTGATGAAAGAAAATTACCCGGAAAAGAACATTTCTATTCGCTATTGAATGATGCTGACATATCTGACGAGGACTACAATCATGCTTGCAACATCTGGAGGAATTTTGACATCAAAACTCTGGGTGAATATTCCGATTTATATTTGAAGACTGACGTGTTATTATTGACTGATATTTTCGAAAATTTCCGAGAGAGTTGTTTTCAAGCATATAATTTGGATCCTCTCCACTATTATACTGCGCCCGGACTCGCTTTTGATGCCATGTTGAAGATGACAAAAGTAGAGCTGGAGTTATTTCAAGATCCAGAGATGCTGCTTTTCATCGAAAAGGGTATTAGAGGAGGATTATCTCAATGCTCAAATAGATATGGCAAAGCAAATAATAAGTACATGGGGAATGACTATAATCCTGAGGACCCCGTATCATACCTCATGTACTTTGATGTAAATAATTTATACGGAGCCGCCATGAGTCATTATCTACCACACGGAGGATTCACTTGGATGGAGGATTGGAGTTCTCTCAACGTTCAAAATATTCCCGATGATTCAAGTGTTGGATACATTTTCGAGGTGGATCTCGAATACCCAGAAGAGTTACACATAAGCCATCGAGATTTGCCGCTATGCCCTGAACGCATTGTGCCCCCCAACGGTGAATCAAAGCAACCAAAACTTCTCACCACTCTGAATTCGAAGAAGAATTATGTAATTCACTATGAAAACCTTAAACAATACTTGAGTCTTGGTTTGAGGTTGACAAAAATTCATCGAGTGTTGAAATTTAATCAGAGTGCCTGGTTAAAAAAATACATCGATCTCAACACAGAATACAGGAAAAATTCCCAGAACGAGTTTGAGAAAAATTTCTACAAACTCATGAATAATGCTGTGTTTGGGAAAACGATGGAGAATGTTCGGAAGCAAATGGATGTCAAGCTGGTGACCAAGTGGGAAGGCCGTTGGGGGGCTGAAACCTGGATATCAAAGCCGAATTTTCACAGCAGTGTAATCTTTGATAAGGATTTAGTCATCATCCAAATGAACCGCACACGAGTCAAATTCAATAAACCAATTTACACAGGTTTTAGTATTTTAGATATTTCTAAAACTTATATTTATGACTTTCATTATAATTATGTCAAAAATAATTTCAATGAAAATGTAAAATTATTCTATACAGACACTGACAGTCTCATCTACCATTTTTATACGGATAATATTTATGATTCTATAAGGAATGATTTGCAGAAATTTGATACGTCAGATTACCCTGAAAATAATGTATATAGCATCCCTCTTGTAAATAAGAAAAAATTAGGCCTTATGAAAGACGAAAACAATGGGAGGATTATGACGGAATTTATAGGTTTAAGATAAAAAATGTACTCGTTGAAAGTGTTTGGAGAAGAGCGAGAAAAATCCCGAGCAAAAGGGGTAAAAAGATCCACCCTCAGAACCATCACTTTTGACGATTACAAGTTATGTTTAGAAAATCATCGAAATGTATCCAGACCTCAAAATTCGATAAGATCTATGCAGCACAATGTATATACAATTAATCAGACAAAATTAGCGTTAAGTTGGCATGATGATAAACGTGTCCTCATACCAGGTACTCCTGATACTTTACCCTACGGGTTCAAAGGATAATGTAAATATTGGGTGAGGGAGAAAAAAATAAAACAAAATTTTTTCAAAAAATGCATTTTTATTTAAACAAATCATACTTCAGTTTGCCTCCATCTTATGATATTTATGGTAGAAGTTGGCATTGTCCATGGAACGAACGCTAATAGTCCAAGACATGCCACCCCCAATCCTATTGACATTAAAGCAAATAACATTCCGTGAGATTTATGGTCTTGCGCATGACCATCACATTCATATAAAATTTCTTCAAGTGGTACATAATATTTGGGTAGATAATGGAAACACTTTCGTTTATATACTAACGTTGTCACATTAAGATTCCATCCAAAAATTTCTTCGTCAGATTTTTTCACATTTTCTTGAAATCCTAGCATTGTTATCGATGATGTAGACGCTTGACATCTCTCTTTCAATTGAAGTATTCCCACTCCTGAGACATTTATGGCGTTAATCCACTGACCCTCACACCAAATATCCACTTTCTCGTTTTGGGGTACGGAATATAGCCATCCTTTTTGGGTTTTTTTCCAATGAGAATTATAAGTCGCGCTGACCTTGATGGGGCAATTCACAAAAGGTGATGCTAATGAGTTATCTTTTCCGAAAATCGTTGCCTCACAAATTGGATGGGTGTTGATATCATAAAATGGATACTTAGGTTCACAAATAAAGCGATAATCATCGGTAATTCCACAGTGTGCGAGATCCTCAGCGTGTGCCAAAGTATAAAGGTCTTGGCTGAGTAGCAGGTAGTCAGCCCGTGGTTGAATGTACGCCGCCCCACGTTTATGACCGAACAATTGAAGCGCTGGCAGGGGGTACATTTTGAATAATTGGTAGACTGAGGCGGTAACTAGTGGGACCTTAAGAATGACAATTAACTCCCCTTCATGAAAGCCTATCTTTGTTTTCGAAATTTTCAGTAATTTGTCGGTGTTAAATTCATCAGTGGGAATGACCACAGAGGCATCTCCATTAACTATTGAAAAATGGTTTGCAGCACTTTGAAGTTCTTCAAGAGTGAATAATTGAGGGTGCACAACACCTGTCTTAGCTAAATGCACTATCTCGATAATGGTTTTCAGGGTATAAATATAATTATCCAATTCCTCTTCCAAACTTTCAACCCAATCTCGTATTTTATTCAATATTAGTTGATATTCAGCACTGTTAAAAGTTTCATTTTTCATCAGCTCCTCAATTAATCGAGCCTCTGTCTCAACACCCCCAAGGCTTATTGTGCTTTGATTCTCCAATGCCTTAATTGTATCACAAAAATGATGCAGTCCTGATTTAATTAGGTGCAGCTTTTCACTAGTTTTATCTGATATTTCTTCATTGCCGTGTAGAGTTCCCAAAGCCACATCCTTATTTTGCTCTTCAATACTGGACTCATTCATGAAGAACAGGAATCGAGCTATATACTTTTCCACGTTTCGATTCTTTTTCAGGATATTTTCACTTTGAAGAACTTCTGCACATTGTTCAGCTCCTCCATAATTTTTACACTTTTGATCCATATTTTCCAGTATTTTCGGATGAATTAGTGGTCGTTGATCGATGAATTTTCTCCAGTCAATCCGAGTGGCGAGTTGCCACTCACCTGTGGTGAAGCGCACATCACCTACAGATTCATAATATAGTCCACTTCGACTGAAAATCTCAGTATTGAGAAAATTTTCACTCCGGCAGGAGGATGTCGCGAGAACTAGTAGCACGATGATTTTCACAAGCATGTTGTTGAGTTGAAATCACCAACTAAACTGTGAAGGATGAAAATAGGCTGACTGTTTAAATAGTTTTTCCCCCTCTCCATGTTTTTTATTCATCAGCATCAATCCAGCTATTGTGGGTGTTATCAAAGCCCAGCCATTTAACAAAAAGTCTATTTCCAGATTTTTTCAATACTTTTTTCACAAGATACACGTCAGAATGTTTTGTTTTCAGTAATTCTTCTTCATAAAAACTTCCACTGATCAATTCATTTTTATAATCTTTCAATTTGTATGTAACTGGATTAGTATTATTAATTTCTCGGATAGTGAAAATTTCTGTAGTCCAATTGGGGGTATAACCTTTTTCAAAAACATGTTTGGCCTTACTTATCCGAACTTTATCACCCACGTGAAACTTTGGCTGTCTTCCATTCACCCGAAAGTCGGCGTAGAGAAGACGTAATTTCTGGGCATTTTTTGTTGTCACATCGGCAGGCTTCATACGAATAGTTCGATGTTTTCTATGATTATATTCCCGTACGAGTTCTGGCAACATATCAATCCACTTGTAATTTCCACGTAAACTGAACTGAAACCACATTTTACTCTTCAATGTTCGATTGAATCGCTCACATATAGAAGCCTTCAAATTACTGAATGTGGAATATAAATTGATATTATATTTCTTCATTAATGCTTGAAATTCTGAATTGTAGAATTCCTTTCCACCATCAACGTGTAAATGTTTGGGCACACGCCCCTGTTGGAGAATGGAATTCATAGCTCTCGTGACATCTTGGGCATTTTTCCTCCTTATCGGCTCAGCCCACGCAAATTTTGAAAAATTATCTATTATAGTGAGCAAAAATCTATGTCCACTATTGCTCTTTGCGTAAGCCGTCATATCCACTAAATCTGCCTGCCATGTCTCATCCAGATCACGAATATTAACTCGTCGTCGGGGATAATTTCTTTGGGCTGGACGATGCAATTCTGTCACAACATCCAATTTATTTTCTGCCATTATTCACAGAATACTCGGGTATTTTTGGCAATACAGGTGCACTTGGTATTTTTTCCACTATTTTCATTAATCTGCCAATTCGTCTATTAATATCCGCACACTTTCTTTTCACATCAATTTGCAAGTCGTTGATTTTTTTATTCAAAGTCTCAAGTTTAACAGCATCATGGGGGTCCACTGGTGTTGCAATATTACTTAATCTCGTATTAAGGAGATCATAGTTGCCTGATTCAGTGAGTTTATATCCAACGCCTGGCGGGCCTCGATTATAGGAGCCGCTATCAGAGGTTAAGTGACGACCGAACACGTCAACACTCATTTCGCAAATGATAGTAGTTTGCTATATGCATACTCTAATATATGATTTCAGCCTCCCGAAGTTCCTCAATAATTGAAATAATTTCATTATCATGACTCGGATTTCCTGCCCCCTGTGAAGCTACAAGTAATCGAAGACGGTCGACAAGTTCATAGGGATCATCCCAGTAGATATAATCCACACTGTTCGGTCGTCGAGCCTTCATAAACGCAAGTAGAAGCCCGGTGCCGGTATACCTGGATCCGGAAAACTGTGAAATATATTTTCCATATTTCTCACCCTTCGTCTCTCGAATGCCACCTCGAGGTTTATAGTTTCTTTGATGCCCATTAGTTGCAAGTATGATATTTTTATATGCATCAATATCACTTTGATCAATCAAATTGGGATCAGGACTTTTCATGAAGAGAAGCTCCAGTAATCCTTTGGTGCAAGCGTATTTCATGGTTTTCACTTTAATAAATTCATCCTCAAAATGAATGGGCGAATCTCCAATCATGAAATTATGAGTAAGTTGTCGAACACCATAAGCCTTGTCCTATTTTGGTATATGGATTAGCGGTAAATATTTTCCTACTAGAGTGTCAGCATCGATAACATTTGCTTCTTCTTCAGTGCTAGATAATTCGCCCAGATTGTATGAATTATCAATGCCTGAAACTATAGTATTATCGTGAGAATTCTTCAAGGATGAAACTATAGTATCATCGTGAGAATTTTTCAAGAATGGTGTCAGAGTGTCATTCGACGTGTGATTGAATGGAGAATCATTAGCTGTAGAATCATAGTCATCCTCAGAGGTATTTCCATTCCACACAATTTCTTCGGGTGTCTTTGGGGTGCTCTTATACCCGATTTTTCGTCGATTTTTGTAACCAATGGTTCTGAAGTGTTTTTTATTGTCGACCAATTTGAGGTTTTCCCCATTATCATCGGAAAATTTAATATTCCGAGTATTCCATTTCTGGAGCGGTCTCACAATGGGTTTGAAAACTTCATTCATGGCTTCATCAACACTCTCTCTACCCAATTTCAATAGGTTATGTTTTCGTTGAATTGCTTTCCTCGCAGCGGAAATTTGACGTAAAATCTCTTGTTGCTTTGACATTTCATCCTTACGAGGAGCCATGTTCACTCACTGGGATCTAGCCCGCTACTGTTTAAGTTCTCCTCCTACAACCATTATTTATTCATTTATTTGAACGAAACAATCGAAATTTCTCCTGTATCGACCTTCATCAATATCCCTATCTTTATCGATTACTAGGAACGAATAATTATTTTTCCAACATGTGGAACACAATTGTTTCAATTTTTCGAATGACATATCTGTATTGACATGATCATTATAAATATGTCTTAGATTCATTTCGTCCTGCTTGAATAATACCAGGAAATTAACATTGTCACGTACTAAATGTTTTGGAATGCGAGCATACGATTGACATAAATAAAAACTGTCAACATTTTTATGTCTCCCCATACAAAAATATGCCTTAATATTATTTTGCTTCTCGCAGGCCACATCATCAAATATAAATAAAGAATTCTTCTCCACGTTGTCCACCGACACAACTTCCTCATTGTCTGAGAATGTATAATAATTCATGTCACTCAGAGGTTCCAATAAATTTGGTAAAAATTGATATTTCGGTTGGTTGAGCGATTTCGAATAAACGTAGATGTTTGAAAATCTTAAACCATTCGGATGAATTATGAGGCACAATAGGGTATTCGTTTTTCCACAATTTGATGGACCACAGAAAACTGCGCGAATGGTATTTGGCAGCAATGAGCCATGCCGTCTTGGTTGATTAGTATCTTTCGCAGTCACTGAATCAAAATTAATGACGAGTAAACCGTTGGGATGTGTACTGAACTCCATCTCCACAACAACTGAGGAAAAAACCTATAAATTGGAGGGTTTTATAGCAAAATCAGTCAGTTCTCTTTCGGACATGATTGTGCACAGATCGCGTGCTAACAAAAAAGGGAGGGGGTTATTGAACAAAATCATCAACAATCTCCCCGTTGAATTGCATCTGCCAGACTATCAGTATTGTGGACCGGGTACAAAGTTAGCAAAGAGATTAGCTCGGGGAGATCCTGGAATAAATCCCTTGGATTCTGCCTGTATGGAACACGACATCGCATACTCAAAAAATCGTGAAAATATTTCAGCGCGACACGACGCTGACAAAGTCCTTGCCGAAGAAGCTTGCCGACGTGTATCAGCACCAGACGCTAGTTTGGGGGGAAAAGCTGCCGCTTTATTTGTAACGAACGCCATGAAGGCTAAAACTAAATTGGGTATGGGTGTAAAATAATCAAGTTTGGGTGTAAAAAAATCAAGTTTGGGTGTTAAAAAATCAAGTTTGGGTGTAAAAAAATCAAGTTTGAGTGTTAAAAAATCAAGTTTGGGTGTAAAAAAATCAAGTTTGGGAGTGAAAAAACGAAAAATAAGGAAAAAAAAGAGGGGGAAGCCTAAAAAGAGGGTGACATTCAGAACAATCATCAGAGCTGCTAAAAATTCAATCAAATTAAATAACGGTTCATCTGATGCTATTAAAACAGCTCTCAATGGTGCTAGAGTTGCCGTGAAACAGAATGGTGGGCGAAGCAAAGTCAATATTCCGCGCGTGATTCCAGTCCCATCGAAATTTGGAGGAATTTTACCGTTTCTTGTGCCACTATTTGCCGGTTTAAGTGCCACGGGGGCATTAGCTGGAGGAGCGGCTGGAATTGCTAAAGCTGTTAATAGTGCCAAAGCTGCCAAATAACAACTCGCGGAAAATAAAAGGCATAATGAAACTATGGAGGCTATTGCACTCGGCCGAGGTTTACATCTTAAACCTTATAAAAAGGGGATGGGTTTGTACTTGAAGCCAAAAAACTATTGACGATGCTATCACGCAGGGCTCTAACAGACGGAGATCTCAGAAAATATGCAAAACTCATGAAAATTCCACATTTTCGAGGTGTTTTCATGCGTAATGGCTTACCCAAAAATGGACCATTCAAAAATGAATCAGGCATTATCAATTTGGATGATAGAGAGGGTCCTGAAACTCATTGGGTTGCATATAAAAAAATAGGAAACGATGTCACTTATTTTGATAGTTTTGGGAATCTTCAACCTCCCACAGATTTCTTCAATTACCTTGGAGTTGGTAGCATAAAATATAATCATGAGCGTTTCCAGAACTGGAATACATTCAACTGTGAGCATCTATGTTTGGCATTCCTCATTGGGAGGTTATGTAAGAATGAGCATTGATGATTTTTCATCAGTTGACCTTGAGAAATCATGATTCATGATTCATTGACATTAACAGTCTCAGGAGCGTCATCAGTTTTGGAAGTGCAATATTTTCCCCCAATTGAACTTTCACCTGAGAAAAATTATGTTCTCGGCCTAGTGGAATTTCTGACTTTCAATTCCATCCCGAACGGCGATACGAGCAATAATAAATTTCACATAGGAGACACAGTTATCACTATTCCAATGGGGAGTTATGAAATTGATGACATTGCCAAATTTATTGTGAAAAGTGTGAAAAAAAGTGATATTGCTATAAATATCAAAAGCAATAATAATACTCTGCGAAGTGAATTGTTTTGTAATAAAAAATTGGACTTGAGACCTCGAAATTCGATAGGTCGACTGCTGGGTTTCACCCCTCGAGTTTTGGAAGCAAATAAAACTCATGAATCTGATCAGCCTGTGGCCATTCTCAAAGTGAATACCTTACGAGTCGAATGTAATATCACTACGGGAGCGTACAACAATAGTGATAAAGTTCATACAATTCATGAATTTTTTCCAGTGGTGCCACCTGGATATAAAATCATAGAAGTACCATCACAAGTTATTTCAAGATCAAGACGGTGACTTGGTGAATTTTAGGGGTGAAAAAATCACCATCAGGCTACACATCAAGACCATTTCTTAGCCATGGCTATTGTATATAATCGCAAGATTGGCTATTCCTATAAAAATAACCAGCCATGGATCGCATCAATCAGTTCTCACGCTGACTCCAAGGTGCTAACACCTCAGAACGTGAAGTTCCTCAAGAGTCTCGCCTGGACGTGAAAAAAAGTGGAAAAAACGTTTTTGTCAGATAAAAATTTTATTCACTTTTGGATACCATGGAAGAAAGCCTGAATATCAGAACCCCGCCGGTGTTTGAAGAATCCATCGCTCACTATGAGATTCATGCGCATCAGCCATATGCCTCCACGAGGCTTGATAATAGCGACGAAATTCGCATCACTGTGCAAAATCAGGATCTCTGTATTTTACCGAGCAAAAGTCATTTGCACATTACTGGTAAACTGCTAAAATCTGATAACACAAGGGTGACACTTACGAAATTTGTGAATAATGCCATCTGTCATCTATTTCAAGAGATTCGCTATGAAATTAATGCTATCGAGATTGATAAAGTAAAAAATGTGGGTATAACTACTCTCATGAAAAATCTCGTTTCATTAACACCAAATCAAAGCCTCTGGATGGAAAATGCTGGCTGGCTGGGTGTTCAAGAGAAATTGAGTTTAGTCGACGATGGTGGCTGCTTCGATATTTCCATTCCATTGAGTATGCTGCTGGGATTTGCTGAAGATTATCGAAAAATTATAGCCAATGTAAAACATGAGCTCGTTTTAATCAGAGCTCGTACGGATAATAATGCTACGTTCAAACAGATGGGGAAGATTTCAAAGTAACATTCAGCAAAATCGAGTGGCTGGTCCCATATGTGACATTATCGGATACTAAAAAAATTGAGTTGCTGAATTTCATCCAGAAGGATCCTGCAATATCAATGAGCTTCAGATCGTGGGAGTTATATGAGTATCCAATGCTTCCAGAGACAACAAAACATGTGTGGACGGTGAAAACTGCAACGCAGCTCGAGAAGCCACGTTATGTTATTCTGGGTTTTCAAACAGCACGAAAAAATAAGGATAAGAAAAATGCTAGCAATTTTGACCATTGCAGTATTGCAGATGTTAAATTATTCCTAAATTCCCAATGTTATCCATATGGAAATATAGATGTAGATATGGCTAAGAATCAGTATTCTATACTTTATGATATGTATTCAAAATTTCAATCATCATATTATGATCAGCAAGTGAATAACGCTTTATTAAGTAAAGCACTATTTTCAACGATTACCCCACTAGTGGTGTTGATTGTTCTAAACAAAATGAATCTTTGAAATTTGGACCGGTGGATGTCCGTTTAGAATTTGAAATGAGAATAAGTATTCCCACGGGCACTGCTGCTTACTGCCTCATTTTGCATGATCGAGTGGTGAATTATCATTCCATAAGTGACAGGGGGAGAAAAATTGTTTAAAATTGGTTGGGGTAAGTGTATAAATTGAATCGTTGAAGGTTCTAAAGTATCAGTCGCCATGGGGCTACTCGTGGATGTACAAGGTTTTCAAACGCTCTTCAACGAGTTCATCGTGAAAGAGTTTGCATACACAGTTTTGGATTCCGGAGCTAAGGAGCCGGCAGTGTGCTTTTTCAACCCCCCATTCGCATTCTCCAGTTTACCAGCAAAATTTAGAAGTGTGAATCTGTGGCTTGAGCGTCATCATCACTGACTTTCTTGGTACTACGGAGGTAGATCCTATGATCAGATTGGAGAATTTGTGCAAGAGTGGGAAAATATAAGTAAAATTTATGTGAAAGGTGAAAATAAAAAACAGTGGTTGAAAAAAATTTCCGGTCCTGTATTAGCACCGCTAATAGTGAATATTGAAGAATGCTGTGATGATTGCCCCTCACTCTTTCACTTCAAATATTTACCGAATCGTAGATGTCCTTTCCATAGTTACTTGGATGAACCCAAGGTATGTGCTAAAAAAAATGTTGAACAATTCAAAAACTGGATACTGAAGAAAAGAGTAGTACGATCGCTTGATCGATCTATCAAGATTTACTATCAATTGAAGAACTTGAATTTAATGGATCCTGAGGATATTGCATATCTGCCCCATTCATTCGTGAGTTTCACCACCGCATCCAGTATTGATCAGGCTTGGGACAAGTTGACTGATGCTATGAAAGCTGACTGGGAGATTGCAAAATGCAGACGTTGTTGGAAACATTACCCAAGTAACAATGATGATGCTTTTGATGGCTATTGTGGGGATTGTGATAATTCTTCAAATATTTGAAAAAAAAACACAATTTTCAATTAAAAGTCAGATTTATTCATTTTTTTAACCAGTACATTGTAATATTTTTCAGTAAAAATTTTTTATTAATAAAAAAATAAAATGAAAATATTGTGTATTTATTTTATCCATCCTCAAGTAAGTTAAGCTTCCTCATCTGCAGCTGCTGGTTTGAAGAACTGACCAAGAATAAAGTCATTATATTATCCACCCAGGAATTTCAGCTCCATTTTACCCTCTGAAACGAGTGCCTGAAAATTTTCCCATTCCTCCGGTTCAGTATTGCAATAATTGGCTGCTCTTTTCGTCGCGAAGACTGCATGCTCCCCATCCAACTGGAAAATTACACTTTCCCCGAATTTAGTTTTTGCCTTCTGAACGGCGGTGATGACGTAGAATTTTTCTGCCTCTAATTCATTTTCCTCAGAGGAAGATTCTCCCTCTTTGAGACGCTGTTGAATTTCTCAAAGTTCATGCTGTTGATTTTGCGATTTTGGTCTTCTGGAAATCTGAGCACAACACTTCAATGTCACTTTTCAACTGAATGAACCTTTTCAATTGATCGATATCCTTCAGCAGACGCTCAAGTCTATGTTTCAACTCACGCTGTTGAGGTATGTTCAAAGCCTGTTGTCGTCGGATGGAGTACTTCTTCTTCATGAGGAGCGGAAAAATACAAACTGATGCTATACCCCTGAACTTGGAGTGTTATATAACCCCCCCCCTTCCCCCACTTCGTCACAGTTTTTTTCCCATAGAATAAGGGTGAGGGGGATCCTTTAAAAAAGTGAAAGTTTCCCTCAACCCTGCATAAAATGTTTTCTCAACATTTCCTGGAATTGCTCTTAATTCCTGCTGTGACGAAGCATTCTTCTTATCTGAGGAATGTCACACTTTCTCTTTTCCATGAATTGTAAAAAAAAATGATTTATGACCTTTTGCACTTAACCCTTCTTATCTCTGATGCAATCTCAAGAATGTTGAAAGCCATGACCCCCCCCACGCGAATTAAAACTGTGAATTAAAACGCGAATAAAAACCGTGAATTAAAACGCGAATCAAAACCGTGAATTAAACCGCGAATTAATTAATCCTACCCTCGCAGGGTACCCTTCCCACAGCGTTGCACTAAAAAATCCGCGAACTAAAATTGCGAATTAAAACCGCGAATTAAATTGAAACCGCGAATTAAAACGTCCAATTAATCGGCCACCTACTACCCACTCGCGGGACACCCTCAGACAGACCCTTCAGACTCGTCAACAAACAATTCTCACAACATTGCACTCAAAAACCCGCGAATTAAACCGCGAATTGACGGCGAATGAAGCCGCGAATTAAATCCGCGAATAAAACCGCGAATTAATCGGCCACCTACCACCCACTCGCGGGACACCTTCAGGCAGACCGTTCTGACCCTTCTCAAAACGGTTGAGCCAGACACGGCCTCATACATCTACTAGTGGAGAGATACAATAATTTCGGTCGGGTCTATGTTGGAAGCCCATATCAATGGGGCCATGGAATTGGGGCTTTTCTCGGGTGCCTCTTTCGTCGAATTCTGCCCTTCCTCGGTAGTGCAGCTCGAGCAGTCGGTAAAGAAGCTCTTAACGCGGGAATTAGCGTTGTAGGCGATAGAGTGACAAACGGAAAACCCTTAAAGGTGGCCCTGGAGGATCGGCTAGCGGAGTCGGGATTAAAATTGAAAAGGAAGGCACAGGAAAAAATTGGGCCCATGATGCGTAGATCAGGATATAAAAGAAAGCGTAAACGCCTCGCATCTCATAAGCTCACTGGACGCGGGTCTGCCAAGACATCCAAAACGAGGAAGAATAAAAAGAAGGGAAATATTCCAAAAATTAAGAAAAAAGGAAAAAAAGTGAAAAAAAAATAGATCCAAGAGGAAGACTCGCGATTTATACGATATTTTTAACTAATCATCATGTCGTTTCTACATTCACACTCTTCCGAGTGCGTGAAATCGGAGCTCGATCTGTTCACTATACCCCCGACGCAGACGAGTATTGAAAATTCTCAATTTGTTTATTATAATCCTGTGTCTACTTTATCGGACGACGCCCCAATCGAATTCATCGTACCAGGCCATGGAGAAGAATACATTGATTTGGCACACACTATGATAAAAATTCGAGCGAAAATTTTGAGACCCGATGGCACTGCTGCTGTTGAGGATTCCGTCGGTCCTGTGAATAATTTTTTGCATTCAATGTTCAACCAAGTGGATGTATATTTCAATCAAAAAGTTGTTACGCCGCCAAATAACCTCTACGCCTATAAAGCATATATTCAAACATTGCTGAACTATGGAGAAGATGCCAAGTCCTCGCATCTCGGAATGGCTCTATGGTCAACTAATACCTCTGGCACTATGGATGCCGCTGCAGTTGTGGGCGCTGATGTGAAAAAAAATAAAGGCCTAATCTCTCGACAAGTATTTACGAAAGGTGGAAGACCTTTTGATCTGCTGGGATATTTGCATTGTCACGTTTTCAATCAAGATAAATTTTTAATGAACGGTGTAGAGCTACGTGTTCGTCTTATCCGCGCAAAGGATGAATATTGTCTCATGGACGATACTACACTTAATTATAAAGTAAATATTGTGGAGGCCTCTTTAATTCTTCGACGCGTGAAACTCAGCCCTGGAATATTGCTCACGCTAAAACGCTTGCAAAGACAACTGCAAAATATCCCTTGACCCGTGTTGAGATTAAATCTTTTGTTCTGCATAATGAAATTATGGGAGAGACGATAGATAATGCAGTTTTAGGGTAACTACCTAAAAGAATTATACTTGGATTTATTGACAATGCCAGTTTCAATGGAGCGAGGAAGAAGAATCCCTTCAACTTTCAGAATGTTGGAATCAACTTTTTATGCCTGAATGTCGGTGGACGCCAAGTACCTACGAAACCCCTGCAACCGAGTTTTACCTCTAACGGGTGTCTAGATGTGGAAGCTTTTAATACTTTATTTGCGGGAACTGGAACGCATTTTAGTGACCATGGAAATAACATTTCTCGTCTAGCATATTCCGACGGCTTTTGTTTATTCGCCTTTGACCTGACTCCCGATTTATCTGCAAGTTCTGCCGGTCATTGGAATCTCGTAAAGAGTGGGAGTGTTCGTATTGAAGTACGATTCAACAAAGCAACAGAGCAAAATGTAAATTGTCTGCTATATGCTGAATACGATAATTTGTTGGAAATTGACTCAACAAGACAAGTTATTGTCGACTATGGTGGCTGAAAAAGAATACTGAACTATTTAATAGAGGTTCACCACACAATTACGTTAGTTGCGTCCAAACAACCGAGCAGGTGTCACACCATAAACCTTTTCTACCCGGGTCACAAGGCCACGACTATTGTCCTGCGTACCATCGTCTTATGAATACACTTGAGCTCCTGAAGGTACTACCCCATACCGATGCATCAATTGGAGGCGTCTACCCTGCTGACCGTGTCCCCTGGACGTGGCCCGGCCCTGTGCCATCATCATCAACACTGATAACCACAACCAAGCAGGAAGCCATTGGGTTGCCGTTTACCTCGGTTCAAATGGACGAGGAATCTATTTCGACAGCTTCGGAATGCCGCCCTTCGACACAAGAATCGCTCAGCGTCTTAAGCGAAATTGTCATGTATATGAATGGAGCCAGAAAAGACTCCAAGATATATCGTCTGATGTTTGTGGCCAGTACTGCATTACTGTGCTTCACTAGTTGTTCAATGATCGGTCTTTACAATCCTTTCAGAAACTATCTTCTTCAGACACAAAACGTAAAGATCCCATTATTATGAAAATGTTTAAAAAAATTACTCAAAACCGAAATTGTAATCGTAAAAATTAAAGTAAACCTTTTCAGAACTTATCGTGCAAAGGTATTTTACATTATAATCAGCGTTCCACTAAAAAAAATTATGTACCTGCATTAATTGATCAATAATAATAATAATAACAATAATAATAATAATAATAATAATCATCATCATCATCATCATCATCATCATCATCCTTTACAATTAAGAAAATAATGTATCCTAGACAATAAGAATAATTTATGAATAAATAATTTATGTAATCCTATAAATTGAGCGTTATGTAGTCATTTCTTATTACCACCACCCACTTTCCATCCGCCACTCATTTTCTATCTGGCGGCAATTTTCCACCCACCACCCACTTCCTGTGACCCTCGGACCGCAACTTTGAGGCCCTGCACCCCAGGGGGCCCCCCAGCGCGTCGGCGGCCTCTTCAAAGGCATGCCGCCGAAGGGGGAAGGGGGACGTGCACGTGCACTTCCTGGAAAAAAGGGGCGGAGGGGGGAGAATTCCTGGAAAAAAATTCGCCAATAATTCCCTCTTACTACTTTTGAATTTAACGTTTCGAACGCTCCAGTCAATTCCGTGATGGTGTGTAGTTACCCACTTATACTCCTTCCTGTATTTATGGGGAATTTTCAACGGTTCACATGATTTGAGAAGCCAGTGCAAAGACAAATCACCTTTTAGCGCAAATACTGCAATTTCCTTTGCTTTAAAGCGGTTCTAGTATCCTTTATAACCCTGTATATCCACGACAATATCCATAATGAGGTGTTGCTCAGGCCCAAATACAACTAAGACTGAGACGAGACGAACATACGAATGTCGTGGAAGTGGAAAATTGAATAAAAAATGCTGACGCCACGATTATATACCTCGACAAAAATCATCACATTTCATTTATTATTATTCGTCATTCGTTTGCTACGTACTATATACATTTCTACATTGCCATTTAGTGCTACAAACAGAAGTCATTTTTACCTCTTTCTTTGTTACTACCTGATGAAATTCTGTACGTCTAATAGCATCGTATGACAAGACTATCGGACCCGCCCTTTCGCGTGTCACCATTTCTCTGACAGCTTGATAATTGATATGTTGATTGTTATTGAAGTTTAATGTGATACCTTTAACTTTACACACTTCTTTTGTCTCATTATTACTTGTTTGAACTAGGTACGCATAAAATTTGGGGCCCCCTGATACAAAAGACTTGATATAACTAACCTCCCCGTAACCTTCTAGCTCATTTGTCAAATCACCGAGAAATTTACCGCATTCTGGTTCCCACTCATCGTCTTTTGATACAAATATAATGGAATCTGTATCACACTATAGAACCCTCTCTTGAAGTCTCTCTAACTAACTGTACAGTTTGAGACGAGCCTGTGCTGTTGTGTAGGCCGCAATAACAACGTTAGCTGTGGGTGTCGGTAGAAGCGCCTCATTTTCATATACAAAATTCACGTACATCATTTTTTCGTTGATGGGAAGCAACCCTGTGATTACCAGTTCAGGGTTATTTATCATTTCTAATAATCTTTGCCTTGTCGCAATTATTTCAGTTTGCGGTAAGTTCTCTCTCTGCCCAAATTTACCCCAAAATGCATTGAGAATCATTTTCGCTAAGGCTCTATACCCTGGATTACACTCTATCTTATGTTTCTCGAGTAAGATGCCTTCCTTCGCAAAATATTCTTGTATATAAGCATCTTTATCTTCATCTGTTGAACAACCCTGCGGGTAGTCGGAGGCTTCTTGTTTTTCTTTTAAGAAAGTGTCTACATATTTGTTGAATAACCCGTCTATATTACTTTACCGGTTGTATTGAATGAACTTGTATTTTTAAATTTCAAATATTTTTACGATTCCATAACCGTTTTCAATGGCCTTTCGCAATTCGTCTACAACCCATGTACCTGTAAACTCGCGATTTTCGTCGTCTTGGTGATTACAAATATCCTGATTCAATGTTTCACAACATGAACGACATAACGGAAACATTAAACGCCCATGAGCACGTATTGGAAGCACAGGGAGATATAAATCAGACGGAGCGACAACGGTGCATTTTACAAGGCCCTCCACATTATCAAGATTATTATCACGACCTATCAACACTTGGCACTCGTNGACCTATCAATACTTGGCACTCGTCGTCTACGTAAACTTGGGGGTATCCTATTAGATATTTACCAGTTTTGTTGACAAAAGGGTACAGAGATATAACATCAAGATATTTGATCTTTTCGGTATTTGCGATATCGTAGAGAGTGACATAATTTTCTGTACGGCCGCCAAAGAAAGCACCACGAGGATTCAATTCTGCATTTTTCATTAAATTGTGATTGTTTACAAAATCGTGGTCTTGTACGGTATTTTTTAATTGATCATCGAACGTGCACTCCCACATTTCTATCAAAGTGTACCCGAGACGGCGAATCTTATTAGCTGTCAGCATGGTACTTTCATACCGGGTATCAAGTGAGTCTCCTGCACGTAACTCCCTATGTCTGTTTATTTTATAACACGTCGTGCACCCGTGCCAAAAACATCCGTAAAATTGAAAGACACACTTCTGTTGATTTTCATTCTCACAATAGCCATCTACAATAATACCGCATGGTAATCGGTATTCTTTAGCGTTACCTGCATGGATAATACGGTTTCCGGAATATCTTCGCTGCAACAATAACCACGATATAGCTTTCTTTGACTGTGTAGTTGTGTATCTGTACGTACCGCCCAACGGTAAAATTCCGATTGTATCAGACTGCATAAAATTAGTTCTATAAACTTTAGAACAGATCGACGCAATCGTACTACATTGGGTGAACGGACAAATACCTGTCTTTTTTAGCAGCATTTCACGAAAAATGATACATGCCCGTCTCAGAATGGTAACATCCATTCGACAGTAAAATTCTAGCTCGTGTTTGAAATTGAAAACGTAATTCTCGTTTAATTTTTCGTTGTGCCATTCCAACAATTTGTNACCTGTCTTTTTTAGCAGCATTTCACGAAAAATGATACATGCCCGCCTTAGAATGGTAATATCCATTCGGCAGTAAAATTTTAGCTCGTGTTTGAAATTGACAACGTAATTCTCGTTTAATTTTTCGTTGTGCCATTCCAACAATTTGTCGCGATCTTTCTTGAACATGGTGTCGGGAGAAAAATAACTCAAGTCTGGTAACGGTCCTACGTAATCAATATTTTCAGGCACATTGAAGAAGTGCGGAAAATACCCTTTGGCTATATCATTATCAAAACCGAATGATTTGGGTAACGCTGACAACGGCATGTGAAAGTAATTCAAGCTATCCAGAAAAATTATGTTACCAACACGCATTTGCATTATTTTTGTACCGTTTAAAATAACGCTCGGGAGTGGTGTTCTTTTTATGTTGACTAGATAACGTAAAACAAATTGTGCATCGAAACTACGCGCGTTGTGCGCAATACAAATTACTTTGTCAGTGGAACGATACCT
The DNA here is from genome assembly GCF_001412515.2 of Diachasma alloeum. Lineage (NCBI taxonomy): Eukaryota > Metazoa > Arthropoda > Insecta > Hymenoptera > Braconidae > Diachasma > Diachasma alloeum. Next base: position 173,020 of record NW_021680790.1, on the reverse strand, counting down.
GGCAAATGCAATATCCACTAACCCGGCAACTGCCATGTCTTTATTCTGAAACATATACACGCGCTTCCCGCACCTACGACAATTATTATCTAAGTCATTGTCGTGACGACACTAGGTACATACTTTTTGTACTACGTCAAAACTAGGGATGTGCAATTTTGTATCAGCATCACCACGGACAGTGACATTCTGTTGTGTCTCAAAATCGTAAAATATGAAAATCGTTCGTTGCTGCTTATGCGTCTTCAGTGGTGGCATATAGCAATGGTGATTTATTTCACGGTTACACCCGCACGCTCGACAGAATACTATACCGCACTCATGTTTTTTGTTTTGTTTCCCTAGTCGAATCACTCTGAAACATAGTTGACATACTTTAAGGGAATCACAGACACTCATGTCTGAATTTTTACCTTTTAATTTTCCCGATCCCTTCTCCAAATGTCTTTCAAGACATTGCTGATTAAAAAACCATCGGTTACAGACATTGCAAACTATACGCTGCAGGCTTTGACAGATCGNACTTATGCGTCTTCAGTGATGGCATATAGCAATGGTGATTTATTTCACGGTTACACCCGCACGCTCGACAGAATACTATACCGCACTCATGTTTTTTGTTTTGTTTCCCTAGTCGAATCACTCTGAAACATAGTTGACATACTTTAAGGGAATCACAGACACTCATGTCTGAATTTTTACCTTTTAATTTTCCCGATCCCTTCTCCAAATGTCTTTCAAGACATTGCTGATTAAAAAACCATCGGTTACAGACATTGCAAACTATACGCTGCAGGCTTTGACAGATCGTCTCACCCTTGCACCTAGGACATTTNACTCATGTCCGAATTTTTACCTTTTAATTTTCCCACTCCCTTCTCCAAATGTCTTTCAAGCCATTGCTGAATAAAAAACCATCGGTTACAGACATTGCAAACTACACGCTGCAGGCTTTGACAGATCGTTTCACCCTTGCACCTAGCACATTTCCCAGGGCATCGGTGCTCAATGTTATCTGTGAATGTTCTGTTACACACCTCACAGAAACCGCGGCCTGCAATAGCTCCTTGTAAGTTGAGAATCGGTTGGAAATGGTTTGTGCGTTCGTAATATAAAATGAATAAAGTATGTTTAACCTCCCCATATCTTTCTTTAACCCTCTGACGACCATCAAAGACAGGCAAACCGCCTTTGGCAAAAGTCAAAAATTCATAGACTACGATGGCTGTCTTTCGTTGAAGATGGTAATTTTGAAATGCATGGAGTTCTGTGATTCCACTACCGTTTCGGGGGGTCGTGGCACCGCTAAGTTGCATTAATTTCACTGCCTCTTTCCGCTGAGTATCACGAGTCTTATTAATGATTGCTTTCCATCGCCTCTGTACATCACCCGTTCGAATTTCTCCACGTTCAGCATGGAGCTGAGCAACAACTAGAGAACGCGGTAAGCAAAGATTATCAATGTTCGAAATAGTTAGGATAGATCGTTTGAAAATGTCTTCGTGCGTGAGTTTTTTTTGCCCTGAACCTTCAACACCACTTACTATCGCCGCTGTAACCACAATATTATCTGACGTGGTTAGTCCTCCTGTACTCTGTGAAATACCTTCGACGATGGTCCACAAATAATTAGCACTACAATTACGTGTATCGCGAAAACGTGACCAGACAGGACCGTGATTTAATCTATTGAAATTGATTGAAAACCCGACGTGATCGTGAGGTTGACATGTCGCAGTTACATGAGTTGTTATATCACGAAAGGCCCCTTCTACCCACTCTATCATGTTTGTGTTAGCAGGAGGGTCCAATATCTTAATAACACATTCCTTACCTTTCATCTTAAAATTATGGTATTTTTTACATGACTCAGCGATTATTTCGAAACGGCGTCCTGGGGGATGGATATCCTCGTGAGGGTCTGATTCCTCCTTGTTTTCTCCATTTTGACGTTGGGTCACTGTCGCAGATCTCGTCATAGCTCCTCCTATTTGGCACCCTACAAGAACCACAAATAGTAAAGTTACTTCGAATAATTGTAACGTATAATATCTCACCTTTGATTAATTTAATATGCGTTCATTCTTCCTCTCTCTCATAAGTATAGTAATGATATCCAGAAATGTCTAGATATAATATCCCAACAATTGTGCGTGTGAGCAAATGGAAACTACACGATTGGCAATAATCTATGAAACGCAAATTCATCATCATCATACCACTAATGTTTTGTTCTTCTTCATTATTATCCTCTCGCAGCCCACGGATAGCTGAAAAGTTCTCCAAGTTGACTTGACAGCGACGTAGCATCCTTGCCTCTTCCTCCTCAATACCGTCGATGCATAAGTCCTCATCGCTATCTGAAGAGTAANAAAGTTCTCCAAGTTGACTTGACAGCGACGTAGCATCCTTGCCTCGATGCATTAGTCATCATCGCTATCTGAACAGTAACATTAAGCGCATTCATACACTTCTGTAGGGTCTGTCTCCGGTATTCGTGCTCGTCGGATCATGTCGTACCGTGCTTCTCTTCTTCTCAATTCCAATCTGCTTTCTAGTGCAACTCTGTGAGATATCCATGAATCATCGTCACTATCCGTGTCACAACATTGTTGCATGCCAGAAGGCTCTGGCTGCGGTGAGTGTGAGCTAGAATTAACAAGCGGTGTTGCGTATCTTTTCCGTTTTATTGGTCCTGCGAACAGTGTATGCTCAGCAAGGCGTTTTTGGTGTTGAACGATGACCTGATCATCTTCGTTATCATCTGAAGATGACGAGTCTTCGAGACCGTGTTGTTCCTTGATTCCTAAGTAGAGAGCATGTAAGGATTGTATGGTATCCGTCAGGAGATGGAGAAATAAACAAAACACAATACTTACGTTTGGAATGCTCAAAAAATAATGATAAACACTGAGCATCTCGTTTGTGGGAAAACTGAAGAGCACACGTGACCACCCGCAAAATTGTTCTATCTGCTGTCAAAAAACCCTGGTGATAAGCTTCAGTTAGCACGCGACAGGGTGTATGACAAACTATCCGCTCTAATATCCTGTTCAATGTTGCACGAGATAAATTCTCCCAAAATTTCGTTCGTTGATCAAAAAAGAATTCCTGATATGGCAACTGTCAGTTTTGTAAATTTCTCTTAGGACAAAGACAAACCATCAAACCTGCAAATTTTATAATACGTGATGCATTGATCAGCAACCCGGAGACGACAAAAAAAAAAGTCATGATAGAGTTACACTCACGTGTCTTTTGTGATGACTCAACGCCAACACCCGTAAAATTTTAAGGAATCAATCTGAGTGAAGCACCCACTACTATTGGCTGATCTCCTAAT
>NW_021680790.1:169318-169525 GCF_001412515.2 Diachasma alloeum | reverse complement strand
AAAAAAAAGTCATGATAGAGTTACACTCACGTGTCTTTTGTGATGACTCAACGCCAACACCCGTAAAATTTTAAGGAATCAATCTGAGTGAAGCAGCCACTACTATTTCACCGGAATTCTTAGAATTCTTTAATGCCTAAAGGAGGTTAGGCGGTGTATGAGGTGAATTTGAGAGTGAATTTCTGTGGTTCCCGGTAGCTTAGTCGG
>NW_021680790.1:168720-169026 GCF_001412515.2 Diachasma alloeum | reverse complement strand
AACTCTGGGTGTGGATTATCAGATTACTGCATGCAAAAGTGTCAACACCAAATATGGTAGAAGAATCGTAGCTACTCTGGGTGCTGAGCATGATGTTTTCCTCCCCGCACGTGTGTCTGCAGCACTTTTGGACGATCACGCAGAATACATCTATCATAAGACATTGCTTGTAGAAGGTCGTTTATCTATACGTTTTCTGGAGGGTCCGTATCACCCATGCGAATTCATATATAAAGAAATGTAATTATATATACTTCATCCATAAAAACTGATTCTGTAATAAATGGGTATATACATATACATATA
>NW_021680790.1:121157-168669 GCF_001412515.2 Diachasma alloeum | reverse complement strand
GCAGAATACATCTATCATAAGACATTGCTTGTAGAGCGTCGTTTATCTATACATTTTCTGGAGGGTCCGTATCACGCATGCGAATTCATATATAAAGAAATATAATTATATATACGTCATCCATAAAAACTCATTCTGTAATAAATGGGTATATACATATATGAAGAAAAATGTTTTTGCCTGTAGTATATTCACTATCCAAACCTCCCATGCGTTCTCTCAACGTCTTCATTACATTTGTCGTGGGTGATGATGCATAGGTATATCACTTTTTCTGTTTACGTGGATTGAAAGATAGAGAAAAAGAATTGACACGTTTTTTGCTGACACCTCAAATTTGAGGAACTCGTGGTACTAAGAGACGTCTTCGCGTAGGTCGGCCATTTAGACGTTCATCAGATTCGGTGGTATACTGTTCTCTGNTTTTCTGTTTACGTGGATTGAAAAATAGAAAAAAGAATTGACACGTTTTTGCTGACACCTCAAATTTGAGGAACTCGTGGTACTAAGAGACTTCTTCGCGTATGTCGGCCATTTAGACGTTCATCAGATTCGGTGGTATACTGTTCTATGCTTGTCACATTTTTTGATGGATTTGGGGACAACACGGAGATCTTTGAGGGTATTGTCTATGATTTCATTTTTAGACTGTAATAATTTGGTTCTGTGTATTTAGATATATCAACCATGCGAAATAACTATTTACTTTTTTAAACGATTGTTAATCATCGACTTGATGAGAAATAAAGTTGTTAAAATTAAATGTTGAGAACATTCTTATAAGAAAGAGAATGAAATCAACTCGTCTCTGCAGATGTCAGATTTGCAAGATAAGCACATGTGGAGACGGCTAGTCTGACCTTCGAGAGCTAGTGTGGGTTACGGTGGAGAAGATGTCACAGAGTGCACGTGCAAAACTGNTGAGAACATTCTTATAAGAAAGAGAATGAAATCAACTCGTCTCTGCAGATGTCAGATTTGCAAGATAAGCACATGTGGAGACGGCTAGTCTGACCTTCGAGAGATAGTGTGGGTTACGGTGGAGAAGATGTCACAGAGTGCACGTGCAAAACTGCATAGCCAGCACATTGTTCCAGGGTGAGTAACCAACTCAACGGCTGTCTCCCCAAACCATATAATCATTTTTTTCAGTCCTCAGTGAAGCGCGGCCGTGACAAGATCTTAATTATCGAGAAGTCGTGTTTTAGTGATCAAATGACGTTTCTCTCCAGTGCCTATGGACCCACAGTGCTAGTGGTTTAGTGACAGTTGGATTTAATGCATTAGGTTATCAATGACGATTTTCGGATTTTTCGGAGCCCTGTGAGGACAGTGCAGTGACAGGTAAAGTATTCTTTCAATATGTTTACGGTTTTCGCGGATTTTATCGGAGCACCGGTATGCTCTTTTAGTTCGAAAAATTTTGACCCCCCGAATTTTTGCTAGATATTGAGGCCTGAGGGCCAACGGTTCCCCCAAAACCACTCGGGATAGCGATACGCGTCCGCAGTACACGTTTTACCCCACCGCTCACACATACGTCAGAGCCGCGTTATTCAGATCGGTGCAATGGTGGGTCCCTAAATATATTAGTGATGGAGGGGGCCAATATTTTTGACTCCGAAATTTTAGTATCGCGGCCGAGGGACCAGCTGTTCCNCGATACACGTCCGCAGTACACGTTTTACCCCACCGCTCACACATACGTCAGAGCCGCGTTATTCAGATCGGTGCAATGGTGGGTCCCTAAATATATTAGTGATGGAGGGGGCCAATATTTTTGACTCCGAAATTTTAGTATCGCGGCCGAGGGACCAGCTGTTCCCCCAAAACCGCTTGGGGTTGTGGTACGCGCCCGCAGTGTACGCTGTACCCTCACCGCGCGCACACGTCGGAGCCGCGCTATTCCGATCGGTGTGGCGGTGGTGGGGTCCTATACTTATAAGCGGGGGTGGGGGGTAAAATTTTTGGCCCCAAATTTTAATTTCGTGGCCGAGGGACCAGCGGTTCTCCCGAAACCGCTCGGAGTTGGGATACGCGCCCGGGTGATGCACCCGCAGCCACGCTGTACCCCACCTGGGCGAATCGGAATTTTTTCTCTCTAAATTTCAATTCTATTTGAATTTATTTAATGCCTAAAGGTGGTTAGGTGGCGTGCTGAGTTGAATTTGGAGTGAGAATTTCCGTGGTTCCCGGTAGTTTAGTCGGTAAGAGTGCCCGGCGCGTAACTGGGAGACCCGGGTTCGGATCCCGGCTGGGCGAATCGGAATTTTTTCTCTCTAAATTTCAATTCTATTTGAATTTTTTTTTTTTTTCGACCACTCACACACGTCGGAGCCATGCTACTCTGACAAGTGTGGTGGTGGGGCCATATCGACTTTAGGTTGGGGGCGCCATAGTAGTTCCCCATCTTTAATCATTGGTAGTTTAATTAATTTCTTTTTAGTTAATGACTGTATTTAGATTAATCAATCGGTCAATGTCAAGGTGACAAATATTGCTACGTCCTCTGTTGACGTTTCCATCTTTTTCGACTCGTCACTTCGGCTTTTTAGCTTGATATAAGCTCTTTCTTGTATTTTTCGTTTTTATTTTTCAAGTGTCCATATTATAAAATATTGATTTTATCAAAAAATAAAGTGGACAGTTTTTATGTTTGTTTTTAGTCAATCTTTCGATGAGTAGGTGAACTTTTGCAAAATATTAGTTTGAGAATTTTTGTACTCTGAAGATTTATATTTCTTTTCATTATTTTCAATTTATTTCAAGATAACATCGAATAATAGAGTAACGTATGTCAATACGTAACAGTACGTGGACAATACTGTGTACTTTTTCTGCATTGTATGGCTATGTTTGCTACTCCTGAGAAATTCTATTCGTTATTCACCGATCGATTGATATCTAATGATCGTCTAGTGCGTGAATATCATGATGCATTTATGAAGAAAAAACGTAATAGTGGCCCCGAGGGGAAGTTATTTAGCCGTCGCGGTTATAATTGTACGTCGTGGAATCAAAAATGTAAGTAATTTATAAGAAAAATATGTCATTCAGGGGGACATTATTTTGGGGAAAATATACATGTAATTAATAACTGAAATTCTGTTTTTTTTTATTTCCCCTGTATGATAGCTGCTATGACGCACCCACAGCATTCACAGTCACTCCCACCCCACCACTCGCCCGCGTCGGAGTCGTGCTAGTCTGACCGGTGCAGTGGTGGGGTCGGAGTGACTGTGGGTGGGGGGCACCATAATAGTTCCCATACTACTTGCATTAAATATATTCGACGTATATTCGACGAATGTAGATAACTAGGGTGCAGCGTCAGCACTTTGCGCCCCGACCACTGGCCTTCGCGCGCGCTGGGAGACGTCACCCGATGTCTCGCAGGTGTGCGACGAAGAACAATGACCGCATGCAATCGAATTACACGGGTGCATAAAACACTGATGAATTCGTTGCTTCGGGGCCAGTTACTCGACGAGTCTCGAATTACCTTTTTTACACTTATACTCGCCTGATACCTTCAGTATCAATCCGGGTACTTATTTGTTTAATAAATGGTAAAACTAATCACATAAGTTCAATTTCCAATAAAGATAATTATTTCTACTATCTAATCGCGTGTAATCAATCCCTACATCGAACCCAACCGCTCGGGTCCATAACAATAAGGATTAAAAGAAATTTTGATCTTTCAATTCCTTTCATTCACGCTCCCGTGCAAACGCGTGATACGACCGAGGCGGTTATGGTCGCAGTCGATGGCCATTGGCTTGGTCAAGATCCCATTAGCACGGGAGTGAAATCCCCCCACCCCTTTTCGCGTTTTTTGTTGAAAAAAATGAAAAGATTGAAAAGTGACATTGTCCGATATATAACGCCTATATTGAGTTTTCGTTCACGCTGCCGGGAGAACGCATAATGCGATCGGAATGATTTTGATCATGATCGATAGGTTTTGACTTGGTCCAGATCTGATTAGGTTGGGAGCGAATTCCCTTTACCCCTTTTTGAGTTTTTTAGAGAAGAAGGGTTAATTTTAGATTTCTTTCGTTCACGCTCGAAAAAAAAGGGAATAATTGGAGAAAAATTATTGGTAATATAAAAAATTGATTTATTGTAAAAAATTGGGTGGGAATAATCAGGAAAAAAAATTAACAGAAATACGTCATCAATGCAATGAAATGAAACTATATTTAATAAAAAAAAAAGAATGGGAAAAAATGGGAATAATTGGGAAAAAATGACTGATAATATAAAAAATTGGGTGGGACTAATGAGGAAAAAAAATAATTCAACACAAATACTTATTAATTCAAGGAAATTTTATTTCCACCATTTAATAAATAAATGATATTCAATAAAAAAAAAATTGAATGGGACGCCGGGGGTCCTCCTGGCGCCGCTCTTCGTGGTGATCGCGTCCACTACGACGTCCGTCCCCGTGGACGCCCCAACGTCCACGACCGCGTCGGTTGCCACGGTCGGCCCAATGTTCACGACCGCGTCCGTTGCCACGGACGACCCAACGTTCGCGATCATTGTTTGAATGGCCGCCATCAGCCCTCTCCGCAGGTCTCCGACGACGTCCACTGCCAGGCCCAGCATGGATGAGCCGCGAATTTCTGCGGCTTTGCCCTCCATTTCGCCCGCGCCCTAAAATAAATTGAAAATTCAAAAATTAAACAAAAGCAATTTAAAAAAGATATAGAATGAGTGAAATAAAACTCATATTTGGGTATATTTCGAATACTTACCGCGACGTTGTGATTGGTGTTGCTGTTGCTGCTGTTGTTGTTGTTGTTGCTGCTGCTGTTCCTGCTGCAGCTTCAACAGCAAGGCCAACTGGTTCTGCTGCTGCGCCAACATTACTTCTTGCTGTACCAGCTTTTGTTGCTGGCACTGCAAGTATTGGCACAGCGCTGGCGGAAGCTTGCCCTCCAATTTTTCAACTGTAACGGGAGAAAAAAAAGTCATGAAAAAAATCATTTCTAAAACAATTAAAAATTAATTGTAATATTACAATAAACAATATTAATATTACTATAATAAAACTATACTAATATTAATATTACTATATTAATACCATATTAATATTACTATTGTAATATGTAATATTACAATAGTAATATTACAATAAGACAGTTATATTACTCGAATACACATAAAATATCGACTTACCTTACCACGTGTCAGAGACAATCTACCTCAAATAGCGCGTGAGGTCAAGAATTCAGCTCGATTCCCAGAACCATTTGAGGGGAGAATTCAATCCTCAAGCGCCGAGTTTGGTTACACTTATGTTTACATCCTGTCATTCTTTGCGCAGGAAGGATACCAATAGTTATCATCTATCGTTATTCAATTGAAAGTTTTCTTGGGTAAGGGTCATACTGCCGAAAGGGCCAAATTATCGACTGGGCCAAGTTACCGACGGGGCGGCAATTTTGATATGAAGGCCGGCTTACGCTAGAAATGTCACTTTTTCATTCAATAGGTTACGTTTCCCAGAGTTTGGAAATGAAAAACATTTTAATTAATATTTTCAATTAACAACCTCTAATTGATCAGTGAAACTAATGAGTGATGCCTAAAATTAAGCTGAATATATGGAATCTCGACAATTCAAAGAAGAGGTGAGTATTGCTCCAATATAATTGATCCAGAAAGCATTTATTATTGATGAGTGATTGATTGATCAATCCTTGATATTTTTGACAACATAGATTGCTCCTCGGGCCAACTGTGGAAATAATGAATGACGAACTGTGGAGAGCTCAACCCGAGTTTACAGAGTACAACTACTCTCTTCACATATCACTAATATCACCTGAAAAGAAACCGAAATCAGAAAGAAATGTTCGAGAGACCCCTCAGCAGCCCCAGGATGGATATTTATAACCAGGAACCTTAGAACATCAAGCTCAGTGTATGAAATGACTGCATCTTCTGATCAATTAACAACCTACGTAGAGAACGAGCGAAAAATTTATTTGTAAGTAGTTGATGAAACCAAAAAGTGTCGAGAAATATTTCTTCAGTGTTATGCATCTATTGAATAACTCTGCTTGAATTTTCTTCAACAGATTCTTTAGGTGAACGCGATCAACGTGAATCGGACAAATTTAATTCAGAAAATTATTCATATAATAATTTTGGTGAATGAATAATTAGCTTGCTATGTAATTCTTTCTGGAAGAAATATAAGAATACTTGTTTAGTAGAAATTATCATCACATAAGAGTATTTCTTAATATTGTCTCCTCAAGTGAATTGTTCCTGCGACGAAGAGATGGAAACTGTTGAATTGTTAGTTTCTGTTGAACGCATAATTGTCCTGAAATATAGTATAAAGGCGGATGACAAGTGTCACCATTGTAATAACCAGTGTAACCAGTGTAACAATTACATAGTTCATAATGCTCAACTCGCTAGGCAATTACATTTAATTTTCGTTGAACTTTTCACTATTTTTTTTTTTATAGAAAATTTGAAATTTCTGAGATTTTCCTGCTCAAAATGTTTTCTCACGTGAATTGCCACTTTATTCCAATTCTCCGACACGATTAAATAATCTTCTCAGCCGCCAGAAAATACAGCATCATCTCCAACATCGACCAAGAAAAAGCAGAACAATAAAAATGGAACTCAGATTCAAGCTCAGTAGTAATCTATATTTATTAAGCTAGTAAACTAGTAAACTGGTAAAAACTTGGGATATGCTTATTGGTTATTAACAAAAAAAAGTAAACAATGAAATTATTTGAATTATTCCATCATGATCAATAACTAAGGCTAATCGCTTTGCACCTCCTCCTCACTTGCACTAGGAGTCTCATAAGGGATTTCTTCTGGTGTCAGCAGAAACTGGAGGTCCTCGAAATACTCCCACACAGGTGTGAAAGTTTCCTCACTCTGTCTCTTCAATTTCAGCAAGGTGTAGAAAAACTCTCCAAGTTTCAAGAAGGTGGACCACGCCTGATATCCTAAAAATTCATCCACAAAAATAGAAATGACAATAGAAATCATTTCTATTGAATTTTCTATGATTTTGTGATCGGTTCTTCGGACGAATTCCCTACCTCATCGTCTGATTGTTTTCATTAAAATGTTGAATTTCCAATATTTTATAGAAAAAAGTGAATAAAAACCCATTTCCGATAAATTCCATCTCATTGAAATATTTTCCATATGAATCCAGAAACTCAAATTTTCGTAAATCTTAGACTAGAAAAAATCTAATAAATTTTATATTCATTAGATTTTTTTGTGGAAAAAATTTTCTGGAGAAAATGAATTAATGGTCGCGTAAAAAGATGAGGTTCTACAATTTTTTTTGCATATACAAGAGTTTTCATTCGACATTTGACATGAAAAGAAGTTCCCTCATGAAGCAACCTCAGAGTTGTCGCTGGCTCAAATCTTGATCTATCAGGATCGTTGTAAAACTACACGATTATTCAATAAAATCGTCCGAAAAATGATAGAATTTTCAAGCGAGTTCAATCGGGATCCGGTTGAGTTGAGCAAACGCAGTTGATTTGAAATGAAGGAGAGATGGACAAACCTGAAATTGGGGGATTCAATTGAGCACCTATGGAATTCCAGATTGGCCAGACTTCTTCTATGTATTCCGAGAATCCATTCCACCATACTTCGCGGTGCAGTCTCACCAAACATATCAACTTTTTCATTTGGGATTTCTCCATTTCTTTGATTCATTCAGTAATCCGGGGACTTCAAAGAGTAAACACAGCAGGTTTAACAGTGATTCATATGAATGCAGCGCTTGATGAGATAGGTTTTCAACTGTTTCGTTCTATTTTCAGTCTACAAAAATTCCATTTCTTTTTTACCCTAAATTTTTTTGGAAAAAGTGCATTGTCCTTGAATTCAAAAAGTATGTAAATCTGTAAATTGTTTCAATTCTTCCATTGGAAGAGAATAATTGAAGGGGATTGACTGGATTGAATAAGACAGGAATTGAATGTGTTTAAACAGCATTGATCAGCAATTGAAAAAGTAAAAAATCGGGTTTTCTTATGAGATGGCTTGATGAAGCTCAAGTATTGAGATGCTGGGACCTTAACAAGCTTGAATCGTTTGTTACTCGATTGAGAAACTGCAGGAATGGCTTTTTGAAATTGCACATTAGATGTTGAAAGATCGTTGGCCTGATAAAATTTCTCAAACGATTCCAGTTGCACTTGTCCCATATGAGTTCGTTTCCTACTGGCGAGTGAAGCAATCACGGGGTGGTCCGATGTCGATGGAGCAGTTGAAGTGGTAATTCTTGAGGAATCATTTCGCGAAAACGATCCAAAGTCACCTCGTGCTTCATAAGTACCTGATGTGACAGTGGCGTTTGGAAGAGTCAGAAATTTCTCAGATGATTTCGAAGGCTCTGGTGGGTTTGATGGAATAGAGAAGCTTGGTGAGAGCTTGTCAGCGTTCAACAAGTCCGCGTTGTGATCTCTAACTTCTACTTCTCCTCGGGTAGAATCCTCATCATCAGTCCCGTCAATATTCAATTCATGCAGGTCAATTATATTCATTTTCGGTGCCCTCTTTTTGATGATGTGACTAACACTCTTCAAGAAGAAAAGATTCGAGATCAAGTTGGCATCAAGTTCATCCCATTTTTTGTTGAGTTCTTGAATTTGAGTAAGTGCCCGTGGTGTCGCAACCTTAACACAGATTCCTTTCGCCATAGATCGATGATTTCTCTGGGAGGTTTCCAGGATGTCCAGAAGTTCCAACATAAAAGTCCAAGGGAGAGGTCTCTTACTCAGTCGATGGCGGAGTCTTGCATGGTAGGACTCAATGATGTTGTTAGTCCTGTGTGTTGAACGATAAACAGAGAACTCTTTTTGCCTGTGTGACTCTATCCAAGTTTGCTCCATGTATGCAATGAAAGGCTGAAACATTGTGGAATATTTTTCGTTCATTGTTGCAATAATTTCCTTGAAGGCTGAGTGTATGTGAGAAATTGAGAGTAGTGCCAGCATCATGAATAGTCTCAGAAACGACTTCCCGTCTTCATCTTCTTTAATCTTCTTCCAGATTTTAAGCTCTCCAGCTCTCTTTTGAAGGGCCTAAATATTTGTAAGAACATAGTAGGCATTAAAAAATTAAGTGGGAAAACCTAGCGTTTCATCGAGTTCTATTAGAATACTATTGTCAAATTCTGTTGTTTTTTTTTGTTTCAATGCTATTGAAAATTATGCACTCGATCATTTTACAACTCAGTTCAATTTCATTCGATGAATGAATCATCGTTGACATTCATCAAGCAATTTTCTGTATATCAGGTAAATTACGTTCATAAACGTTCATTCATTGATTCAGCAACTGACTGTTCATCTATTTTATGCATTTATACCCTGAATAACCCAATGAGAACGTGTCAGTTGTTATTGAAACTGCTGGATATCTCATTTTGTTCATTTGTAAGTATTTTTAACGATTAAAGTAAACCGTTAAATCAATCCCAAATATATTATTTAATTCATCCATTAATTTTTCTTCTGACAAATTTAACAATTCTCATTTCATCAGTCAACGAAATAAATTAGTCAATAATTTAATTATTCTATCAATCATGACTTGAATATTGGAACTTCTATTGATTTATTCTATAATAGGAAAATCTTATCAAATCTTTGCGCCATTTATATAGAAGATATTCAATAGATAAGTAAATTAATTTTTTTCTTCATGAGAAGTCTTAGGCATGAATTTTCGTGAGTTTTATCATAGGAAACGTATGTGAATACAACGGAAAAGACTTAGAAAATGTACTTAGAAAATATATTCAGTTTTCTATTAAATATCTTCAATTGGAATGACCTAACAGTAAATAGAATTTCAATAGAAATTCAATTTAATTTCTTTTTCTCTCTCGGTTTTTCTGTTAAATTTATTCATACGTGTAATTTCTTAATTCATTCATTCATTTCGGAAGTGTCTAATCGAATCCAATTAATATCCAGAAATGATTAGAATGTAATTCTTCTCTTCAACTTTATTTATTGAGAAATTCTTAGTAATGAGAATCCATAGGTGAAAATTGAAGAAACAATTCACTAATCAAAGGATAGATCAATAATTAAATATTGAAAAGAGGATAGACACAAAGTTACGGAAATTTTCGAGAGAACCCGCATAAAACTAATAGAACGTTCATGAAAGCTTAATAGAAATTTGAAGAGAATTTTCCGAAAAATTCACGCGCTTTTTCTATAACATTATTTTGTGTTTGCTTGTCAACTCACTTGGCAAAAGGGGAAAAGGCATGCAATGAGGATTGCTAGTGGCAGGAATTTTCTGAGCGAGTTTCTTGCAGCAATTTCGAAATCGGTCATAACAGTTCCTTTATAAGTCCCAAAATCGGCAAAAATCTTCCCAAAAACTGCATCATAGGCTTGTTCTGTTTTTCTGCTTATGATTATCCATGCAATTTTATAAGGCTGTGAAGTTTTCAATCAAAACCAATTCAGATAAAAATATGAAAAAAAATATTTTTGGTTCAAACACTTCCCGCAAATTCCGAAACGTTTAGTTTAAATCACAATGTGACAGACGCAAATTTCTCGTTACCCACGGCGTGAAATAAATTATGTACCCGGATATTTTGAAAGTATATTGTCTATACAGAAGCTAGACTCGATCTTTATCTCTGTTCATACTGCAATAGAATTGTTTTAATTATTGAAAGTGGAATATAACATACCAGGTTCTCTTCTACTGCGATCACTGTAAGCAATTGATAATTCTTCAGATTCTTTCTATCAGCAATTAAAGGAACTCTGGAGAAAGTACCATCAATGCAAATCATATCTGCATGGATGAATTCTTTGAAGAATTCAGGATTCCAAATGAGGACCGAATTACATCCGTCATAATCGGTTAACAATTCTACCTTTAATTTTCCATAAGCGTATGTAAGACGATCAGTCCATTGCTCATTTGACATAATATCATAGAATTCACGGATTCCTCGAGTAATTTTCGGTGGGGAAGGGCCACTTTTCTTTGTTCTCTGCATCGTCTTTCGTTTGCTTTTATAAGGGAAGTCTTCGCTAATTTCAGGGTAACTATAGTAAATTACAATTATTATCATCGGTAAGAACTCTGCAACCTCTAAATAACGTACTCCTTGGCCACTTCATTATATACGCGGTGGGGATCAGCACGCTTGGACATTTTTGCTTTCAATGCATTGTGAAAATCTTGTTTTCCTTGTGCCGTCTCGTCCGGGTCACACGCATGAGTATTAGTAATTCGAAATCCATTTTCATCTTCGACAGCTCGACCGAAACAGTGTCCAATGAATTTACGTTTATAATATCTGAAGGAAATATTTACCAGAATAAATATTTTGCGGCGTAAATGAATCAACCCATAGAAATAAATTGGTTTTCACAAATCAAATCAATATCTCCTGGAAAATACGCAAAAAGTAAATTAATCGTAATCTGCTAGTAATGGAAACTCACTTGGCCTTCCCCTTCTGGCCTTCAGATTGATAGCTATATCCATCGACTATTTTTGGCATTGTCAGAGATCAAGGAAAAACCGGGTTCATCATTCAAACATATATTTCAAAAAATTAACAAACTCACCGAATGATTGATAAAAATGAAGGAATTATTTTGTTGCTATATTGCTGAAAACAATGGCGATTTATATTAAAAACAGTTGAGGGTTCATGGAATGTAATGAAAAAACTACAACTTCCGGAAGCTCAGAAAAAGATTTAGATGGAGGTCTTAAAAAATTTAATTAACAAATCGAGTGCTCTCTGAAAAATTACATTGGATGTCTATTGTAACTCCATAAAAATTTGATTTGAAAATTTTATCAGAATTCTATTGGACATTTATGTTGTTTTTTTGTACCAATTCGATGACAAACTATTCTAATTTATTATGCTTTTTTTTATAGGCATTCAGATAGAGAAAAAAAAGGTTTATAGATGTTAAATAGTTCGATAATTTTCTGTGGTCATGAGTTTTCTGTCCTGAATTTCACTACGGCAAACGAATAAAAGTACAGCGGGAAAATTTTGAAAATATACACCCACAAGTTTTATAGAAATTGAAGAGTTTATAGACATTTTCTGTCAAATATCATATTGACAAAATAAAATGGCAAAGATGCATAATCGTCTATAGAAACTATGCAAAAAACAAACACAACTTTGTATGAAAAATCTGATAGTACTCCTATAGTTCTAATGAAATTTCGAAAGGGATCTTTGTCCAAGTTTTTTATACCAAATTCTTCCATGTGCGAGTGTATATGAGGAATAATCCGTGCTGGAGCCTTTGGGTATCGAGAGTAACTGTTCAAATTTTTCTTCACTCTTCCGATAGAATCCTTTCTATAGAATTGAAAATGAAAATAAAAAATAACTAGTGAAAGATCTTAAAATTCGTACAAATTCGAGAGCTTCCAGCAGCATTCACAGAAATTCCCCAATGTCTGGGGTGGCAGGGAGAGACCAGACGTGGGCAAAAAGAGAAAATTATCCACAACGTCAAAATTTCATTTTGTTTAGTTTAATCAAGTTCGAGGAACAGGATGATCCATTACTCCGCACAGTGAATGACATCGAAAGAGTAAAATAATTACAAACCAGGCAAATTATCTATTCACCAGAAGAATATTAATGATTTTCTTATTTAAATTCAACATTCCTCCAACTCATGTTGATCGCATTCACCTGAGAATCTTTTCAAGAAAATTCAAGCAGAGTTATTCAATAGATCAATAACTCTGTGGAAAAATATCTCTTGATATTTTTTGGTGTCATCATCTGGTTACAAATTAATTTTTCGCGTGTTGTTTTAAGGTTGATGTTCTAAGGTTTCTGATTCGAAATATCCATCCTGGGGCTGCTGAGGAGTCTCTCGAACATTTCTCTCTGATTTCTTTTTCTTCTCAGGTTTCAGGTACAGCTGATACTAGTGATATGTGAAGAGAGTAGTTGTACTCTGTAAACTCGGGTTGAGCTCTCCACAGTTCGGCATTCATTATTTCCACAGTTGGCCCGAGGAGCAATCTATGTTGTCAAAAATATCAAGGATTGATCAATCAATCACTCATCAATAATAAATGCTTTCTGGATCAATTATATTGGAGCAATACTCACCTCTCCTTTGAATTGTCGTGATTCCATATATTCAGCTTAATTTTAGGCATCACTCATTAGTTTCACTGATCAATTAGAGGTTCTTAATTGAAAATATTAATTAAAATGTTTTTCATTTCCAAACACTGGGAAACGTAACCTATTGAATGAAAAAGTGACATTTCTAGCGTAGGCCGGCCTTCATATCAAAATGGCCGCCCCATCGGTAACTTGGCCCAGTCGATAATTTGGCCCTTTCGGCAGTATGACCCTTACCCGGTTTTCTTTTCCAACTGAAATTGGCGCTTCCTTGAATATCATTATCGATAATGAAGAATGTTAGGTCATCGATCACGTAATCAACAGATGATAAATGATAACGAATCATGGGTAATTGAATACATTATCGACAATTATAGAATTAAATCAAGTTGTTTTCATGCGACATTTCGCACGACTACATTCGCGACAATTCTCTTCGCAATCAGTTGTGATTCTTCAATGGTAGAGGAAATAATCAACTGTCTTTCGTTTGCGAAAAATAAAATAAATGTAGGGCCGATTTCGCTGTGTAGATGTAACCTTTTTTACAGCGAGATCAATATTTGTATAATCTTTATTTTCGAGAACGGAATAATCTTATTTAAATTGCCAAAAAAGAAAAAAAAAGTGTGATAAACCGCGTGGCAATTTGCAAAATGGAGGTAGGAGAAATTACTTACAATTTCGAGCTCAAGTAAGTCATTCCACTTTATTTTATCAGGGTAGAATGGTTTATATTTAAATAAAAGCAAATACATTTTTGTTTGAGGCATCTTTTTTCTTCATTTTTCCATCATCTATATATTTATATATACGAACTTGTTCTATTTAGAATAATTTGGAATAATTTCATGAACAACAATTTGGATTTATCAAAAAAAAGTTCGATTGTCAGCTCGAAGCGACAACATATACAACATTTAAAAGTTTTCTTTGTTTTTTGGACAATTATTTCCGGGAAAATTATTTGGATTTTTCAAAACAATTTTCCATTGTCAGCTTGAAGCGACAACGCGTATATATAACGTTTTCTTTTGTTTTTTCCTTTTTTTTAAAGAATTATTGGAATTCATAAAAGCAACTTTTCATTATCAGCTCGAAGCGACAACGCATATATATATAACGTTTTCTTTTGTTTTTTTCTTTTTTTTTTGAGAATTACTTGAATTCATAAAAGCAACTTTCCATTGTCAGCTACAAGCGACAACATATACAATATATAAACATTTTTTTTTTTTTTGACAATTTTCCATTGTCAGCTCGAAGCGACAACGCATATATATAACGTTATCTTTGTTTTTTGGACAATTATTTCTGGAAGAATTATTTGGATTTATAAGAACAACTTTCTATTGTCAGCTCAAAGCGACAATCAATTCGAAAAAGTTATTATTTTCTCAGCTTCAATCAAAAATCGCTGGAAGGAACCAAAGAAAATAATTTTCAGCTCGCAGCGACACTTTTCTTGAGATCTCCATTCAAAATATTGTTGTCGTGTTGACAATCGTTGTCTGTCGAAGGCAACAATTAGTATAATAGAAAGAGTTAAATCATTCAATAACGGAAACGGTCCATTCCACGCCTTTGCATTATTAAAGAGATCATTATATTGAACACTCTTATAGAACGCACCAATAAATTACAAAGAAACTCGCCTAAAAATGAGAACGAAACGAAAATCACGGGCGGAAATAAATCGAGAAAAAAAACAAAAATATGCTAGTGAGAATGATAACATAACTAACAGAACCACGCCAATTGTAAAACTGGCAATGAAAGCAAAGGTGAAAGAGAAACAAAAAAATGCATAGAGAAAACGTATGCAAAGAATACGATTAGCATCTCTATATAGAGAGACTGAAAGAGAAAGAAATCGACAGAAAATGTGTAAATTACGTCAAAACGTTGCATTTAGGAAGAATGAAAAACAAAAAAATCCTGAGCGGATGACAAAATTGTGGAACCAACAAGAGTATATAGAAAATGAACGTCACAGGAATATAGCAAGGAATCGTATTCTGCGGAGCAGGGTACAGTTTTTAGAGCAAGAAATATTGAAAAATATCGAAAGAATGCGAAAACTGCGCAAACAAGCGAGTTACAGACGTCGTGAGATAGATCAGAATATCATCCGGAATAGATTGTTGCGTAAAAGTGTTACGTATGCTAAAACTGAAATTGAAAAGAACATTAATAGAAAGAAACAATTGCAGAGTCGCCGACAGTTTAAAGCTACGGAAATGGAACGGAACTTGAAACGAATGCGAAAAATTCGACTCTAGCGAATATATAATTCGACAGAGCGAGATCAGAATAAGCTGAGAATGCAAGCTAAGAGACGGAGCGAGAAATAACGGCAGCAGGAATCAAAGAAAGATGCAAAAGCACGGCGAAAGAATAGGCAAAATGATATGAGGAAGTTTCGTGAAAACCTCAAACTTCATTTGACTAGATGCCAGAACGATGATGAAACTTCAAGAATTAAATTGAAATTCATCAAATTTCGAGATGAAACTCCTTCTTTCGTATGTTGTTATTTTGAAGGTCTTTTTTACTCAGCAGCCGTTACTAAACTGAATGAGCAGAGAATTGAATCCGTTGGTGGGCCAGAATTATTGGCGCAAATAAATAATTTCCCTTCTGGATACATTTGCAGTACTTGTAAGGGTTATGCTTATACAGGAACTGTTCATAAGCTCTCTGTCATCAACGGGCTGAAGTTTCGAGATATACCGAAATGCATTGAAGAATTAACAGATCTTGAAGAAAGAATGGTAGCGCCAATATTAAACTTCATGCAAATTCGCGCGTTGAAACCGTACGCGTTGAATCCCCAGTTAGGGCTTAAAGGCAGTGTTGTGAATATTTAAATTGAAATAAATGACATGTCTCGAGTTTTGCCGCGGAGGTTTGATCAAATGCAAACCATTCAAATAAAATGAAAGAGACATATTGATCATAAGAGCCATTACATGTTCGAATTGGTCAGACCGTTGAAAATCTATGAGGCTTTG
Organism: Diachasma alloeum; assembly: GCF_001412515.2. NCBI lineage: Eukaryota > Metazoa > Arthropoda > Insecta > Hymenoptera > Braconidae > Diachasma > Diachasma alloeum. Next base: position 152,469 of record NW_021680790.1, on the reverse strand, counting down.
AAACATTTAATGTTCGTGCCATTATACAAGAAGTATGCGGTTAAAATTGATGAAAGATATAAGAGCTACTTTGAAGGGAATGAATGCCGACCAGAGAAAATCGAGCTCATAGTTGACGAAACAGATGTCAATAGGAGCCATGAACAAGAAGATGAGCAATTATCGGTGAAATTAATGGAAGAGCAATGGAATGAAATTATAAATAAGAGCCAAATTAATAATCATGAGGTACTAATAATTAATAATGCTGAAGTGGCCAATGAGTATGGCCAAGGCATAAATATTGTGGCACCAGGACAAAATAAAAAACCATTACCATGGCACAAATTGAAGCTCTAGACGAGCTATGTTTTCCAAAAATCTTTGCTGGACATGCATTCAATTTACCCAAATGTATTACTTGTACTGATCGGGCTAAATCTGAAGCTCGCCGTTACGATCGTCGATCTTGCATTCCTACTAGAATATTATTCATGGCGAAAAAGAGTTTAGAAATTTCATGTCTCTCAAGTATCAACATATGTTTGAGACGAATAAAGAGGAATACTCATAAAAATATCAAAGTTAAAGACGTTCTAAATCCTGGCTATATAAATGATATGATCAAATTTGATGATGGTTTCAAAATTCTCAAAAACGTACGTTCCTCCCCAGCATTTTAGGAGCAGAAAAAGAAAGAATTGTTGGCAATGATCCGCCAATTAGGAAAACCAACTTTTTTCTTAACATTATCGGCAGCAGAGCGCTACTGGCCTGAATTGTTGCAAACTTTAATGAAGTATAGCAATGGAGGCCGTACCATTTCTAAAGAGGAAGCCAATCATTTGGATGAAAACACAATGACTAACTTAATAAGAAATGATCCGGTTATATGTGCTCGATATTTCGAGCACAAAGTACAGAAATTTGTGTGTTTGTTAAGGCAAAATCATAGCATTTTTGGAGATTATGTACTAGTAGATAGTTATCAGCGTGTTGAGTTCCAACAACGCGGCAGTCCACACGAACATATGCTTCTTTGGCTGAAGAATGCACAACAATATGATGACGAGAACGAAAGTAATAATGCGCAGCTCATCAACTTTATCGAGAAATTCTTATGTTGTAAAACTGATGTAACCAATCCATACATTACATTTCAGACTCACAGGCACACTCATACTTGCTATAAGGCTCAAAAAAACAAAAAATGCAGGTTCAATATTCCTTATCCTGTAATGGAAAGAACCATGATCTTGAAGCCGCTAGAAAAACATGAAATGACGCCTGCAAATTATGAGTCAGTTGCCGAACTTATGCAGGAATCATCAACTAAAAACATTGTGATGGATTATAAATCTGTTCTGAAAAAGCTAAATATGACCGAAGAGGAGTGTATTTTGTCAATTCGGAGTACATTAAAGCAAAAACGCGTTTTCTTGAATCGTTCAAGCCAAGAACTAACCATAAATTCTTATAACAAAGATATTTCGCAACTATTTGAATCGAACATCGATATGCAATTCATCCTTGATGAATATGCCCTGATCAATTATGTAACAAATTACATCAGTAAGATTGAGGGTGGTTTATCCAAATTATTAAGACAAGCAGCTGAGGATTGTGATAATTCTAACTCAAGCATCAAAGAAAAATTCCGCAAAATTGCGAATACATTTCTGAACAGTAATTTGATGTCAGCTCAAGAAGCTGCATATCATGTATTATCTTTATCGTTATCAAAAAAGAGCAGGAAAACAATATTCATAAATACAGGACCAGTAAATGAAAGAGTGTTGATGCTGAAGAGCAACGCAGACCTCGGATATCTAAACGAAGAATCCACTGATGTATACATGGATGATGTTTTCGAAAAGTACGCTAAACGGAACAAAACATTTAACGGAATTTCACTAGCCGAATATGCTGCGAATTGCCACTTATCGAAAAAGGCAAAAATTTCGAAGGATGGCAATGACTGTAACGATGAAGCTGACGGAATGATTCCGTATAAATTACGGCAACAAATGGCAGTCATAAGGTATAGGCGATGCAAACTCCATCAGGATCTCGAAAATTATTACAAAGAAAAAATATTATTGTTTCTACCGTGGCGAAATGAACAAAATGAAGTTCAGAATGTTGAATATGAAGCAGTGTATAAGGAAAACAAAGATATTATACCAGTTAATCAAGCTAAGTTCGCGATAATTAGCGATGAAACTATAAAAGAGGTGTTGGAGCGATTTCAGGAAAATGCTCAGAGAGATGAAAATCTTAATGAAGGAGGAGCATTCAGTGGTGAAGATTATGATGCACATGCGAATCCAAAAAAGGACGATAATAGTAATAAAATCGGAGGTAGGTATGTTAGCCCAGTACGAGTCAGAGAAGATGAACTGCATGATATGATGAAGAAATTAAATTCTAAGCAAAAGGAATTTGCAATGCATATTTTGAATTGCTATAAAACATCGCAAACTCCGTTTCAGATATTTCTTAGCGGCTCTGCAAGAGTTGAAAAGAGCACAGTTATTAATACATTATATCAATTGATAACTAACTATTTTGATAAATTGCCGGGTGGGGATATGGATCAAATGATAGTACTTTTGTGCGCTCCGTCAGGCAAAGCCGCTTTTCTCATCAATGGGATTACTTTCCATACAGCATTTTCATTGCCACGTCAACAATTCGGGAGCAATATACGGGAATTATCAAGTGATGTAACTAATACCATACGTGAAAAATTGTCAAAATTACAACTTATCATAATCGATGAAATTTCAATGCTAGCCAGCACAATATTTGGTTTCATTGACACGCGAATGCGACAAATAAAAGGCGTAAATGAGCCTTTCGGAGGCGTTTCGGTATTAGCAGTAGGTGATCTGAATCAATTACCTCCTGTACTAGATAAACCGGTGTACCAAATGTCGAAGAAAAATGAAATGGCAGGTTTTTTTCGACATCAATCCATTGTGGGAACCATTCCAATTTTATGAATTGACGGAAATCATGCGATAAAAAGACGACATGCCGTTCATAAATGCGCTGAACAATTTAGCCCATGGGAAAATGACTGACGAAGATATTTCATTGATCAAAACGAGAGAAGTAATGCATGATACTGATGTACCAGCAACAGCTATAAGATTGTATGCCGCAAGAGCAAACGTAGCTCATTACAATTCACGAAAAATTGCAGAATGTGCAAACAAACTTTTTATTGCCGATGCCGAAAATATATTCACAAAAAATACAACGGAACAGATGAAGAAATTAATCATCCAATGTTTACGTACAAATCAAGGCACAAATGATTTACCGGCAAAAATTCAATTGAAAGTCGATATAAAAGATATGATAACAAATAATATTGATGTTGAAGATGGACTAGTGAACGGAGCATGTGGTATCTTGAAATTGATTACATTCAAAGAAAATACGCACTTCCCAGAAATAATATGGCTAGATTTTCACACTCCTCGAGTTGGTATCAAAGCAAGGCTACGTTATAGAGACCACATGACAAAACAGAATATTAGTTCCAGTTTGACGCCAATAACGAAACTGTCTCTTCAGCTGAATACGCATACAGCAGAAAAGTATCAAATTCTTCGGAAACAATTCCCTGTGGTACCTGCTGAAGCAATCACCATTCATAAAAGCCAAGGTCAAACTTATGATAAAATATGCTTAGATTTCGGAAAACGCGACAGACGAACTCAACAAATGTTATATGTTGCCCTTAGTCGAGTGCCAAAGCTAAGTGGTTTGTACATCTTGGGGAAACTAGACATACCTGATTCTTGTTATTCAATGAAGATTATGAGCCCCGCTCTAGTCGAACTGACTCGTTTGAGAAACTATAAACGATTAATGCTATCGTACAATAATTTACTTGGTGAATGCACCATGAAAATTGCGTATCAAAATATTGGTACATTGAAGTCCAAACTAACACATATATTAAACGATGAGTTGTTTCTGAGGAATGGCATATTGATCTTCAGTGAAACGTTGGTTAAAAATAGGCTATACGTCAACGTATAGTCCGAAAAGCCGAGGTTTAATCCTTTATGTCCAAGAACATTTGAAAGTTCAGAATATTACTTTTCACCAGGAAAACACGGTGGATTCGAGCATGGAAGGGATCCTTCTAGAAGTAGCAGACATTTATATAATAAGTGGCTACAAATCACCGAAAGCCCCAAACCAGATCTTTGAATCAGTTATGGGAAGACTTATGGAACAAATTCCCAAAGGAAGTAGTGTATTAGTTCTAGGTGATTTCAATTATAATGTATACAACCACAAAGAAGAAACTTATAATTATTTAATTGATTATATGAATAAATACACGTTGGAAACGAAATTGAGCGCTTACGGTGTGACGACAGAATTAAATACCCAAATTGACGTCGTGTTTTCAAATATGAGCAATATCTATTGTGGAATTTATGAAACCGACTTCAGTTACCACAAACCCATTCATACCATTTTCAATCCGAAGAAGGAGATTATTGATAACAATGACAGGAAAGACCTTGAACAACCTCTAATCATGAGGATAATAATAAGAATCTTGTAAATAAAAATGACAATAGCAGAATCAATAATACCGACACTAATGATAGCTCAATGAGACCAATCACTAATAATGATCATGAAGCCAAAAAAAATAACTATATAGCTCACATAAACGAGAATGCTCTTCATGAACAATATAGCGAAGATGTATATAAATTCGCGTTATCAGCAACGCAATGCCAAAAAATTAAAAAACATAATTCTTACGTGCAGCATAGACATAAATTTATTCCAAGAAATAATGGATAAGAGATTAAATCAACGTGGGATCAGTAATCTTGCGCAAGACGTCGGCTATGTCGGTGAATCTGTGCGTAATTTGAAGAGAATTCAAAGATATAAAAGTAATATTCAAATTCTACATACTCATAGAACCGTCAGTAACTCAATAGGCCATTGGATTTGTACAAAGGCCGATGGCAAAGGAAATATGCATGTGTACGACAGCTCCAATAGTAAACATTTGAATCAGGATCAAATCGATTATTTGAATGCGATATATAGATATAAGAAAAAATACATATTTCACAAAGTCTAAAATCAAACAAATGACATTCATTGCGGTGCATTTGCCATCTATTTTGCGATCTTGTTATGCTATAGTCAAGACCCAGAAGAAGCCCAAATTTATCGTGTGGATTCCCTGCGTAATCACATATCAAAGATTTTACTTAAACGACAATTATATACTGTACCCAATACTGATGACATTTCCGGGACAATAGTAGATAATCATGACAATAATGAACAAACAAACAACTCCATTTATAGTATAAATAAATGTGAGTCAATTGCGGAAAGAAGGCAGAACCAAGACGATGTGTATAATTTCGCCTTGACTATAGATGAATGTCACGAAGTTGAAGGACTGATTAATTACATACACGATAAACATGTCAATTTATCCCACAAAATAATGAATAAAGCATTAAATGAACGCAGAATACATAATTTTGCGCGAGACACCGGTTATATTGGAGCATTTTTGAGTAATCTGCAAAGAATTCAAAGATATAAGAGCAATATTCAAATTTTGTATAGTGGCGCAATTGGCATTAACAAAATCGGACATTGGATTTGTACTAAAGCAGACGGCAAAGGTAACGTCCATATATACGACAGTTTGAATGCCAATAATTTACATCAGGTGCAGATCGATTATTTGGATGCAATATACAAATGTCATAAAAAATATAGATTCCATAAAGGCCAAAATCAGACAAATGGCATAGATTGCGGAGTATTTGCCATCTATTTTGCGACCTTGCTATGTTATGGTGACGACCCAACGAAGCAAAATCATTATGATGTGGGCTTGATGCGGAAGCACATAGCACAGATTCTATTACAAAAAAAATTAATTCCGTTTCCGAAGTAATGAAGAAAAGGTTATAAAAAAAGTAACAATGATACTAGATGGTGAACATTTAAGAGTTTGGCAAGCGCATAGAGAAAAAACATGAAGGGACAATTTAATCATACAGGCGATTACGAATTAACAGTAAATACCTCCTGTCCCCTATTGTATTGTCTGATTTAAGTGTACAATGTGTTGTCTACGGGACCGACAACCGCCACGTCCAAGTCGTGGTCCTGGACAGAGACTGAGAGCGGTTTAGTAATAGTACGTGTTTTCATTATCAGGGTAGCATGAGGGATAGTAGATTAGGAGGCCTTACCTATAATAACGGTCATCACTTAGGATTGCTCATCACTAGGGCTATTGTTTACTGGTCGAAAGAGAAAAATGGCAATTTAATGGAATGTCGACATTTCATAACCAGTAGAAGTCAGCCCAATACTTACTACAGAGCTGTATGTGTAGTTCTCATCAAAGATAACATTGAAATATTTTTTTAAAGTGAAATCCTCTCACCCTTTGTAAAACTTCTGAAGAAGGGTTTCCAAATTTCTACGTTGATATTTCAGCCTATCGGGAAGTTGGTTACGAGGCTCGTCAAGGGCCGAATAAAAGAAAAAAATCGCGTTAGGAATCGTGTTGAGAATTGGTCGGGAAGTTAGTAGTTCGACCCGTAATGGGTCACACCGACTCCAACCCAACGCAATAACAATGGGAGCGAGCGTAGCGATCGACCAACAACCCAGACCAATATTTTGTTATTGCAATCGATCCGTGTTGATGTAACTTGGGGGTGATAAGTGTATGAAGAAGATCGTCTCAGCGGTTGGTTAGTTATTCGCATAAAACCTGTAGAAAATGACGATTTCGTGAAAATTCAATGATTCTATCCGAAGAAATATTATAATTCTCATTTTTAACTTCCCGACCCGAAGGGAGGAAGTTATTGTAATGACCCCGAAAATCGAATGTTTTTCTTTAATTTTTCTGACTCTTAATATTATTCGTCGACTGACTTCTTCTGTTGTATCGATTCATTGTAACGATCGTGAATTATTGTAAATACTATTTGTTGAAGTTTTGGTTGAACAATTTATAAGATCGAAAGGGGATTTAGAGTTAATGAGATTAGTTCTGTAACGAGTCTATTTTATAAAAATAAATAAGGTCAATTCCCCGACAGCGAATTTGTTTTTTTCATTAAAAAAACGCATTTCTCATTAAAGTACTGATCTAGGCTCTTTCAGTGACCTATACGACATTCTCCGTCTGAGCTAGGGGACACTGTTCGACGCGTCAGTGCTGGAGATTCGCTGTCTTGTTTCATTTCAGTGATCGTTCTGGTAATAACGATCTGGCGCCCAAGTATTTTATCGTTTCAGAGTTGTTGGAAGTCAAAGGACTACGTAGTGGACTGAGGGTTCCGTAAACTTTGGAAAATTACGTCACAGCAAGTTGAAAGGACATTAGATTTGTGGTTTGGCAATTATCATTACACAAAATAGTTGCATCAGCTGATAACAGCAGTTCTGCTTTCATGACACTAATTTTTTCTAATCGCGCATCTGAATTAAATGGAAAACGTGAATCGAAACTCTTATGATGACTCTCGTAATGTCTGTTAATATTAAACGCTCTCGCGATTTTAATTTCAACATTGCATATTAAACAAACCACCTTCCCACTGATTTGAGCACATGCATAATTATGTTCCCATGAAATGATATACTTATCAGATGCGCAACTTGAGGAGACGTTACATTTGCAGTGGGTAGCGAATTATCAGTAGGAAAAATAATTGCATCGGTTGATGACAGCAGTTTTGCTTTCAGCAGATGGATTTCATTCGCTCGCGCTTCTGAATGAAGTGGAAAACCCACCTCAAAGTCTCCACGATAGTCCTTATAATATCTCTCAATGTTGTATGAGTTCATGCAGGTAAATTCTTTACCACACAATAAACATAAGGCTTTTTGTGCGATTTTTCCATATGCATAAGTAAACTCCCACTGAATATTATAGTTATTATTATTATCGTTCATTCGAGAAAGACAGCATAGCTGTTATACATCTCATACAATTATTGAGTAACGGTGTGTACTTGGCGATTTTGCGTTGACGCGTTGCATGTCGATAACCAGAGAGAGTTTCAGATGGATACCAAAGGTTAATATATATAAATACGGTTTTTTTCTTCAATAACGACGTTAGACTCTATATAAACCAACTTCTTAAATCCACATACACTCAATAAATCTCATTCCAGACGAAAATTATAAATCATAAATTATGAATTATGAATTCGCCCCCGTGGATACCACGACTCCCAATGAGAGGGCACAATTCATCAGAGAAGGTATGTTGTTCCTTGCGGTCCCTCACTCCCCCATGGGAGCCTTTGGTACAGGTCTGCGAGGCTAGAATGCAGTGTGAGTTGGTGCGGTTGCAAAAGAAACAGCCACCTGAAACTCAAACCAATAAGTGCCATTAGAATACATAAATCAGGTGACCCATAGTGATCCCATGACTCCTAAGCAGAATGAGAAAGTAGTGACTTCCCATCATAGCATGTCCGGGGCAGCTAATCCACCATCATGGTTCTCGAATCTTAACCAACTGTCCAGAGCCCTTCTGAAATTTTCAAGCGACTCCACACCAGTGATGCTCGAGGGTAGAGCATTCCATTCGTTCACTACCCGGATGGGCAGGAAATTCAGCATGGCATCAGTCCTCACCCTGGGCTTCATCAATTCATTAATGCCTGTGCATTTTTCCCCGATACCTGGAGTATTCATTCCGGACGAAAAAGGCCTCAAGGCTGCTGCAGTACATGAAGTTCATTATTTTGAAGGTTTCCACCAGGTCAAATCTTCTTCTCTCTTCCAGTGTAGGTAATTGGAGCCACTGCCTCCTCTCCTCATACGTCAGACCAGCCAGCCGGCCAGGAATCTTCGTTGCTCTCCTCTGCACCCCTTCAAGTCGCGCGATGTCCCTTGCCAAATGCAGAGACCAAACCTGACCGGCATATTCCAAAATAGGGCGCACAAAGGAGACGTAGACAGATCTTAGTAACTTCGGAGACAACGGGTGAAAGGCCTTCCTTATGAGATACAAAAGAGAGTTGGCCTTTTTGACGATGTTGGTGACATGAGGACCCCATTTCAGGTCTTCTGAAATGAACACTCCCAGGTCCCTCTGCGTCTTGACGGCTAACACTATGACACCCTGGAGAACGTAGGACTTCCTTGGGTTTCCCCTCCCGCAGTGCACTACCGTACACTTACTTGCGTTGAGAGTCAGCAGCCATCTCGCAGTCCAGCTATCGACCCTATCAATAGCCGCTTGCAAAAGGTGAGCCTCATCCGGATACCAAAACAGTTTGGTGTCGTCAGCGAACAAGGATGTGCCTACGGAAACGCCGTCAATCAGATCCGCCACGTAAATGGAGAACAGCATCGGTCCGAGGACCGAGCGCTGGGGGACTCCACACAGGACCTCTCTCTTCTGCGAGAGATGATCTCCGACTCTCACCGAAAACGTGCGTCCTGTCAAGAAGGACTCAATCCACCTGAGTAGGTCTCCCCCAATCCCTACCGCACGCAATTTATAAAGCAACCTCCGAAGCCGGACGCGGTCGAAGGCCTTCTCGAAACCTAAATATACCACGTCCATACCCCTCTGCCCGTCGACTGCCTCCAGCCACTTCACCGAACACTCGAAAAGGTTGGTAATCGTCGATCTTGCCACCACGAACCCATGCTGCTGGTCTGGAATGAGACGCCTCTGCATGAAAAAGGGCCTGAGCTGGTCCACAATCACCCTCTCCATGGCTTTACACACCACCGAAGTCAGCGAAATGGGCCTATAGTTGACTGAAAGTAGCTTATCCCCCTTCTTATAAATTGGGGTAACAACTGCAGTCTTCCAGTCACGCGGCAGCACTCCACTGCGAAAGGATTCCTCCATTAGTCTCGCCAGGATGGGCGCGACCTCTCCAGCACATCTCTTCAGATCTCCAGTGCTTATCCCATTACCCTCGCCAGCAGAGGCTTTATCCAGTCCCACGTATCACACAACTCCGTCGAAGCCTCAGGAAAAGATTGGACCGCCGGAAGATGACCATCAGGCTCACGGATGAAAGCCGACTGGAATTGATCAGCTAAAGCTTTTGCTATACCTCCGGGATCCGATACTAGGTCATCTTTTCTCTTCACAAGTGCAGGGACGGCAACTCGTGACACCAATTTGGAACAAATATACGAGAAAAACGGTTTTCTCCCCTTTTGCACCAGCTGCTGCTGATATTTATCCTTCGAACTCCTAGATTCCGCCGTAATTCTGTCACCTGCACCGACACCAACAGCATAATGTGGTCACTCTTACCAATGGGGGGGCCCGCCTCCATACTCAATACCAGGGTCTCATCATTCGAAAGCACCAGATCCAGCAACGAGGGTCTACTTCCCTCTCTGTACCTCGTGGGGAACATTACATGCTGCTCTAGCGCAGACTCCATCATCCATTCTGCAAAAAGGCGTTCCCCTTGGTCCATGCCTGGTACGTCCACCCGCAGGTCCGGCCAAGGTAAATTGGTGAGGTTGAAGTCTCCCATGAGCAAGAGATCTGTGCGGGTGACCACCTGGTCTATTCCAACTCTCAGCTTTACGTCATCCCCCAGCGAAGTCGTGGAGGACCTATAAACCGCCCCGATGGTGAAGGCCACAGTGCCCAACCGAACATCCAAAATAACTGTCTGCCAAGCGTCACAAATATAATCCGCAACATCATCCCTAACCGTTGCTATCAACTCCCTACCACAAACTCGCTCTGCAGCATAGATTACTACCCCTCCCCCTCTCTGCTCCCACCGGTCCAGACGAAACAACCTATAACCTAGAATATTGATTAAACTATCAGAGATACTTTCATTTAGCCAGCTCTCGGTCACCAAGGCAAACGCTGGTTGTGTATCAGCGACCTCTCCCCTCAATTCATCAAATTTAGCAGGCAGAGACCCCAGGTTGGTGTAGAGGACGCGGAGGTCGCAGAGCTCCCTCAGTTTTTTTAACGTCTCGAGTTGATTTTCGGGGAGTGAACCTTTACGATGGTGGGCATACCCTGTCGATATCTGAGGGCCAGATCGGCCTGTCCAGCCTGCAGCGTAGTTTCGAGGGTCTTGCGGACGTGGGCTGTTAACTGTCGCTGCCTGAAGGATCTGTCAGGCTTCACACTCACTCCTCGCCCCTTGTACTCCTTCTAAAGGCTTAGCACCCTCTTGGCCTCATCAGCGCCTCCGAGTACCACCTTGAGTGGCCTCCCATCCCCACCAGCGACATAGCGACTCAACCTCGTTGCCAGTTTAACCGTCAACTGACCAGCTCCCTGGATTGATGGAACTTCGCGTCCTCTCTCCGCAGATTCCACTCGATTCTCCTCCTTCTCTTCTAGAACGTCAAAAATTAAACATCAACTTCTCTCCTTTTTCTCTCCTCGATTTCTGCCAACAAAGCCTCCTCGTTCTCCAACCTGGCCTCGTCAGACTCCGTTGCGGTGGCACCTCCAGAGACCCCTCTTTCCTCCAAGGCCTCGACCCTGGTTCCATGCCGCTCGACATGCGCCTTTAACTCCTCCTGACTCGCCGCATAACTATCAACTCTCTCAATGCACTCTTGCAATTTTACTCTGAACCCTCTAAACTCCTTTGCCACGGCTTTTTTTTACCTCTAATGCCACTTGTTCGGCCACTTTATTCCCAAATGCATCGAAATTTACCTGGAACAGTGTGTCCAACTCGCCCCTAGTGACTGAAGTCGTGGGGTTAAGTGATGTTGCCCTGGAACTGACAGATGAGCTACAGCATTTCACAAATTTCCCATCTCCAATAGACTTGATTTTTGTTGCCCAACTCCTATGATAGAACTGATCACATCCTTTGCACACTACAATTGAGTCTTTATTTTTCTCGATCACCCTTGCACAGACTCCTCAATCCTCCCTGGATCCCTGATTTTCCTCATCCCCCATTGCCAAACAAAATTGTAAATAATTCACGTATGAATTAATGGGGATTCAACGCCACGTGCCTAGACTCAGGTGGGCGACCTCGGGTGGGTTGTGCGAGGGGATCAGCTGTTCTGTATTGAATAGGAACCTACCGAGAGAGGTATACTGTGTATGGGTAAGTTGTCGAGGGCAACAGGTACTCCAACGGTCGATGGGTTACCGGTCGAGCGGCCCCCAGCGAGAGGGAGACAAAAACCACGCGGCAAACACCGCTCCTGCCAGGAGGTTATATCCCGGTTCCCCAGTCTTCACTCCAGGATTTTGAGTAAAAACGCAGTTGCTCACCCGAAATTATTCGATGCAATCCACACTCACAGGTTTTTCGGATATTTTCAGACTAGATCCGATCTAAGTTCGACAAGAAACACTGCTTTTGTTAAATAACTTGAACGCACGCTTCGCCACACCGTCTACTCAATTCGCCCTCTGGTGGAAAAAAAATAATACTTGGCTTCTTCGACTTTTCTACTGGAGGTTCCATTGTAATTGAATAATAAAAAATATTGAGTAATAAAAAAAACACAAGAGAATTGATGAGTAATCGTGAATAGTCGAAAAGTCATAGGTGATGATGGCATAAAGCACACAAACATATGTAGATAGAGAATTGATAATCTGAACTGACACTTGGCACTTAAACACACTTCTGTATTCGTCATTCTAAAAGAACAGAATGAATTTTGGAAGTACAGTTAGGTGTTTATGTATTGAATGATTGACCCCACACTCCTATCTCAGTCGCACAATCAATTTTGCCCAATGGGTCAAGGGCTACGGATTCCAAGAAAAACACTCCCCCAGGCTTTCTGAACATGTTTATTCGTAATAACGATGTCTGGAATGACTCATTGCTGTAGGTCCTAGGCTGGGGTATTTATTGATTCTTTGTCAAATCATATGCCATTCTGAGGAAATGTTTCCCGACAAATTTTCCATTATCCATACTTCCTGCAATATCGGCGCCATCGTGATTAATACCAAGAATTTTTTAAATTAATCTTATAGCTCCCAGATTCCACATCTTATAATTCCATAGTCTTTCAACATCATTAGGTATTCCCCTATGACTATAGTTAGTTTATCCAAAGCCATGACTCCACTAAATTTTATCAAAATATTTTGTTTTCCAATTTTTTAGAAGTGATTTTTTCGTCAACTTTTGTTCCTTTTTTTTACCCCAAAACTTTCATTGAAAATTGGAAAAAAAAAATTTCAAACGTTATAGGGGAGAGTGGGGCAAAATGAAACAGCGGAGCAAAATGAAACCTTCCAAAAAAAGACTGTTTTGCGCAATTCAAGCAGAAAAAATATTTTTTTTATTAATTTTTTTTGTTAACGTTTTTCCATTCTTGGGAGTACTGATGAGAATAATAATATTCCATTTAGTGAAATGGAAAATTAGTGAAAAGTTTTGATGGGCGAAGAATTTGTCAATTGATTATTCGATTGAAATTCAGCATCATATTTTCCTTTTTGTCCCTCTGGGTCTCCCCCAGGGCCTTGCTCTGGACTTTGGATTTTACTGTTTCATTTTCTTACCAATTAATCCATTGACAAAATCTTTGCCCGTCAAAACTTCTCAATAATTTTCCATTCTACTGAATGGAAAATTATTATTCTCAGTACACCCAAGAATAAAAGAAAATATTTAATAAAACTTTTTTTTTGCTTGAATTGCGTCGAACAGTCTTTTTTTAACTGTTTCATTTTGCCCCACTGTTTCATTCTTGCCTAATAATAAAGTTTAGTAGACACGAGTCAAAAAGTGTTTTTATTTTCTAATTAATTTTGTAGTTTCAAGGGAGAAAATGCACATTTCAAAAGGTCCGATTTGTCCGGACTATGGCATTACCCCCACTCCTTCCCGGGCTGAGTCAGCGGGCACCAGTCAGTTGGAGGGGACCATCATAAACGCTCTACGGCCGATGAAATGAGCCTATTCAGTCTATTGTATTTTCGACAATTGGGTCTGGGAGCTGCGATCACTCGATGAGCACCTCTTGCCCTTCCCTGCCATGGACCATAGTTGTTCGGTGGTTGATGGCAATGGATCCTCGGTTAAAGACATCTTCTACTCCCATTTGAGAAGCACGAGATTCGTAGAGCGCCATCGTCCAATCCTCCTTTCCAATGGCCTGAACGGGATGGTGTGGATGTTGTTTGGTCCCAAGAGATTTTTTTGAGGAACTTCTCTGCTCGACTCAACCCGTTGTCGTGGAGTTATGACCGTCGAAGATGACAAATGGTATTAGAATTGGGAAAGGTTTGAAGTATTTCCTTTCCCGATTCTCATGGACGAGAGAAGTCTCCCAGAGGGTAATTTTTAACGATTTTGCCTTAGAAAAAGGTCTCATTTTTCATTTAAAAATGAAAATAAACAAATTTTACAAACAGGATCAATTACGGGTTGACGACCCGTGTCGTCACATTACGTTAGCAATATTTTCATCGACTATCTTTTTATCTTGTTCAATTATTTTTATTTTCTCTTCATCATGACTTTCTTGTGGGTCAGCTGTTATACTTCTAGTTAAATATCTTTTAACTTCTCTTTCTGCATAAGCTAGATTTGCTATAACTCTTCTGTTTACCCATTTGACTGAACTATTATTATCTTCAGAATTTTCTTTATTAATTTCAAGATCTATTATCTAATTATGATAGTTTATATACACAAGAAATAAATGTGCATTGGACGTCGGGTCAAATATATCAATTTATTCATTATCCAAGTAAATTGCAAGACACATTTCTGTAAATTTCCGTAAAGACAATAAATTAGCTTTAAGAGCTTCAGCAAATATCACTGTATCAATTGATAGAATTCTACCATTTGATAGGACAACTTCAATTTTTCCCACTCCCTACGTTTTCGAGTCCGCTGATTCTTCTTTCTTAGCATATTTTATTATTCCTCTATCCGACTCATCAAAAGATTTGAAAACTATTCTCGAATTTGTGAGGTGAGCTGTTGCACCGGAATCATCAAGAAATTCCATTATATATTCATCACCGTTTGTTAAATTCGACTTTGTATACATTGTCTCAGCTTCGCGCAATTTACTTTTCACCAATGTTCGTTCCTCGTATATGACTTCCATTTTACCTGTCTTTGACTTACTATTTGTGGGTGCTGAAGGGTTTAAAGATTTCTTTGAGGTCTTCAGATTTGTCGCACTGGGTATCTGTTTATTTCCGCTTGAGTGTGTTTGGTTATTGAACGGTGGTCTGTAACCGCCTCTACCTCTCCGAAACACGAATTTCCCTCTTTTAGAGGGATTTCTTTCTCTGTTTTCATTCCCTTCACTCTTTTTCATGCCTCGTCCACCTCTGAACCGACCTGAACCACCAGAGTAATTGTTGCCTTTACTGAATCTAGAGTTTCCCTTATCAGAAACCTGAGTATTTAGACGCTTAGGACAATTTGTTCTTATGTGACCCCCCAGTTCATCACAAAAACAGCAGTGAATACCTATACCCTTATTTGGACAGTTCCTACTAATGTGACCATAAGATTTACACACATAGCGCAGAACAGATTCTCTTCTGTCAGCCAGATTAGCTGCTCTCATTTCTCCTTTCTCAGCTGATCCCTTGTTACGAGTCGCTTAATCTGTTAGGAAAAATTCTTTCAATTTTGCAAGTGTGAGGATTCCATCGCTTGTTAAAAATTCAACGGTTTGAATTCAAATTGAGCATACAATATGCATTGTTTCTTTCTGATTCTTCGATATTTTTTAACCTCGAAAAATGCATTTTCCCATAAGACTTTGTGTTATATTGCCACTTTTAAATTAATTATTATCCATAATTTTAACTTGTGAATTGAGCACGAATTCAATTAGAAAGTTTTTATTCACAATAACACCCTTTAAAATTAATTTCAGATTTTAACATTATAAGGAACTCTGGGAATTCCTTAGACGATCCATAAACCATCGAGAACTTCGGATTAAGCGTGAGTCATACAAAGACCCAGAGCCTTTTATTTTAATAAATTTTGGACACGAAAAATTATCGTGTTAGGGACCGTCCAGTGATCGTTTATATAGAGGAAAAATTATTGTTATTCAGGATAGTATTTACGTGCTATGTGTTAGGAGTTTCGCCAAAATATTATCGAGCTACCCGATTATTGATAGGAATCCTCCTTGCATTTAATCTGCGGGGAAATGTGGAGGCCCAGCTGAAATGGTAGCGCTCAGTATATGGATTAATCGGGATGAGACAATTTCGGTTTTGGGTTTCGGTGTAAGGTCACACAGCCAAACGCGACCGTTGCAACCGTGTGAATTGCCAAGTTCGCTATAAGTTTTAGAGAATCAAGTTTTGTATTATGGTGCATTATGTGTTCTGTTGAATTATAGTTTTTGGTGTATCATGCGTTTCTGACCCGATAATCCTTGAGAATGCAACCCCGAAAAGGTAATGATAGTTAGTGAACCGTATCTGCGCTAATTACCGTCCGTTTACTCCTTTTCATTTTCTTTTGTTGTTTTCGTCTGTTGCCGGTTCTAGGAGAAATGGTCCTCGGAAAATCGTTCCCGGAAAATCGTACCCGGAAAATCATACCCCAAGAAATTTGTTCGCCGGAAAAATGTTCCCCACTTCTTTTTTTTTCTGTCTCAATTCTTGAAAACTTCCTCTTTTTTTTCCTGCCTCAATCTTCGTTTTGTTTACATTCTTATTCCTCTGAATGGCCAGTGTTTACTTCTTGATTCAACCGGTATGTAATATTTCGGTATTATTGTGATTTGGGTTTGAGAGGGGGAGGGGGGGCTCATTGAGAGATTTTATTATCGTATATCGAGTAACGTGTTTATCAGGCTTACAGTTGTCAGTGTGGTATCGCAATTCGTAGGGACTTGTTGTTACATATAATCAATTAAAATGGTAGATATTGCTGCTATTTTCTGCTCGGCTCTGCATTTATGCTGCTGTCCATGACATCTTATAAATTTTGTTGCAATAATTCTGGCAGGCAAATGTTGGTGACTGAGAGTGGTTTAGTAAATTGTCGATGGTCGCCAGCCGTCATTTGTCCTCGGAGGCGACAAACCGACCAAACGAACCTCAAATAAAAAAAACAAAACGATGGAACCAGAAAATAACCATTCATCTAACACCAACTTAAAACTAAGGAGTCTAAGGGAAGGTGATAGGTTGTCCTCGCTGCTCAGGGGATTGATTGCGGAGAGAGGGGTAAACTAAAAGGAGAAACTGAAAATATTCAATATTCATGCCGAGAAAAAATGAATAATAGAAGCGCATTCAAATTGTACGTCAGTATACGAATTTTGCAAAGTACGAAAAAAAAAGCATCTTGAAATTATTAACCAAATGAGAGATGATCACAATTTCAATTCAAATGAAAAACTTAACAATAGTAAGAGCATCCTCGCCGGGGGATGAGATGATCGAGGGCGATAGAAATACTGAAATTTCGAGAAGTCTATATCAATACGATCAACACAAAATCAACACAAAATGATAAATTCAAAGCAAAGTATCGTTTGATCAAAATATTTTTGGAAAATGGAAAAACAAGTCCCAAATTTTGTATGTATTTGCTGTGACAATCTATTCTTTCGAAAAGGAGTACGAAAATATGATTCTGCTAATATTTCTTCAAAGTTATCATTCAAATCAAAACATTTGGAATCGTTCCTTAATAAAATAGAGAATAACTCATCAACTTACATCTGCGAAAATTGTCACAAACAAGTTGCACAAGGAAAAATCTCAAAAAATTGTGCCTTTAATGTAAAATTCCCTATTCTAACAGATGAAGTGAAGAATTTATCCCCATTGCAAGAACGTACTGTAGCACCATATGTTCCCTTCATGCAAATACGAGCTTTGAAACCTCATTGCTGCAAAAATCCACAATTGTCCATCCATGGCAGTGTGGTAAATGTTCACGTAGAAATTAACGACTTGATTGATGTACTCCCTCGAAAATTCAATGATATGTCAATATTACAAATTCAATTCAAACGACATCTAGATCATAAAACATGCTATATGTATGAAACGATAAAGCCTTCAAAAGTCTGTGCTGCTCTACAGTATTTACTTTCCACGCTGTTGTATACCAGTAATGGTACAAGAATCAATGAAAATTTTTTCAATAAATATGATAGAAATGCGGATTTTGAATTGAATTTCATTGTTGCCGAAGATACCGGTTCTCCAGACAAGAAAAAATAATGATAGAAATGATGATAACAAATCAGATGTTTCAACCGATTCAGAAACTGATAATTCAAATAATTATGATTCCCAAAACGAATCCGATGATGAAGAACGTATCTCGTCATCATATAAAGATGAAATACTAATCATCGATGAAAACCACGAATTGTCATTGAAAATACGTATCATTGTACCATGCCAGAATAATTCCCCATCTTCTTGGCTCATGAATAGCTCTATTGATGCTATTAGCTCATAAAAAAGAGCTAAATTTGAAACGATAAACCGAGATCGCAGATCATGCAATCCAACTAGATTATTGTTTATGCCAAAACTTAAACTTGAAGAAAGTGTCATGCAACAACATGCGTGTCCAACATTAGTACATGTTTAAGACGAATAAAACAACACCAACAGCTGACAGCTGGAAATGTGAAACATAAGAATTTCATCACAGATGTCATCCGTCATGATGATGCTTATTCTTTTCTGAAACAAGTGAGCACATCTCCCCCATTTTGGGAAGCAGAAAAGAAAAACCGCCGAGCGATGATTCGTCAACTGGGAACACCAACATTATTCATGACTCTATCTGCATCTGAGACGAATAATGCTGAATTGATTCAGCTTCTTTATAACATGAAAAACAACGAGAATATAAGTTTACGAGAAGCCCTATATCTTCATGAATATATTAAAAATAAATTAGTGACAGATGATCCCGTTTCTGTGATTCGTTATATAGACAAGCGATTCACTGAGATTATAAAAATATTGAAAAGTATCGATGGACCATTTAAAGAAAACTTTGTAGTTGATTATTTCATCAGGAGAGAATTTCAGGGTAGAGGAACTGCTCACATTCATACATTATTATGGTGTAACAATGCCCCGAAGTTCAATTCAGAAAACATGGACTCTATTCATGATGTTACAAGGTTTGTTGACGCTCATATATCCTGTGCGCATAATCCTATAAATCCATTTGTGAATTTTCAAAGATATTAACGTACCATCGTATGTCATAAGGGAAGAAACTAGTGGATTGGGCTGTTGGTCGCTCGCTGCGCTCGCTCCCATTGCGAGTGGGTTGGTAGCGGATGTATTCATGTGGGTCTGACCCGTCGGACAGGTCGCACCAACAACTTTCCGATATTATTATTCCTCCCATTTTGACTAAAAGAATCCTTTTCAACTCTCAATACTGTTTATTTGTTCATGAGAAACCCTTGTTTTTAATAACATGATATTCATAACTATACTCACATCATTACATTGCCAGGGAGGAAAGCATCGATTTCCGCACTGCTCGTAAAGTCATACTCAAGCGACATTTTGGTAAACACAGTTCTCACTTGATAATTTTATCAAAGCACACGCCGGTTCGACACAGTCGGTGTACATGCCGGAAGTAGACGCAAACCTTGGTCAATCAAAAGATGTTGCGTTCATGATACACCACTGATCTCAGCATTTGTTTTCATATAATATTTCTCTCAACTCGAAATACGATAAGATTTCTAGTATTGAGAGTTGATATTAACATCGGAGTGATATAAATAATGAGAAATTTGGAAAAACAACACACTTTCTTAGCAATTAACTTCAGATGAGTTAGTGACCAATTAGTAGAGACGCCAGTCGATAACGAGGTATTCCAATTGGAATTTTTTTATTTCTCATTTATTGATAGAAAAACGGCAATTTTTGGACGAAATCGAAGAGCAGTATGAAATTTTCTTCATTATAATCGTTCTATATGTGATTTTCATGAGATTAAGAAAGTGTTCGTTGCTTTTTTGTCATTTCGAACTTTTCTTTTCAGGAAAACTTAAAACCACTAAACAGATATCAGCCAAAATCTAATCCGCTCTAAGTTGAATTAAAACCTATCGATTTAAAAAAAAAGTCAAATCGGACAATTCGTTCACGAGAAATCGTTAACCCAAATTTTGACCACGTACATACCTAGTAACACACACACACACAGACACAGACAGACATTTTGTTTAAAATTGTCTAGGAACATCGAAAAGACCTTGAAACATGGAGATTTGATGAAAAATCGATTTTTGATTTTCGGGGCCATTACAATAACTTCCCTGCCGGGAAGTTAAAAACAAAAAACAATGTAGATTCCACGATCCTCAGTTTGTTATGAGATCAACTCAAATACTCAAACCCTTAACTACGAGTGAAAGGAGAAATAATGAGCATCAAAATCTGGAGAAAATAAAAAATTTGATGGATACTTATTTCAAAACGAATGTGACTGTGAATTTTGACGATATGTTGCACGAATTAAAAACAGTTGAAGAAGAATATCTGAATGCTGCAAGAAGCACATTGGATAAAGATAAACTCTTGATCAAAAGATGAACGTGTGATGTTGCACATAATAAATATAATGAAACAATTTTGACTCCCCTGGAAGCAAATATGGATATCCAATTTGTATTGGATCCATATGCTTGTGCACAATACATAATCAATTACATTTCAGAAATTGATGTGGGATTATCGAAATTATTAGGTGAAGCGGCAAATGATATGAGTAATAATAATCACTCATTACTTGAAAAATTTGGTAACATAATTATCAATGCGAACGTGATGCCAGCCCAGGAAGCAGTATATAGCGTATTTGAATTACCTCTTTGTTAATCTATTTGTAGAGTCATTTTTATCAATACTTCCCCCAAATCTGAAAGAGTACGTATGCTTAAATCATGCAAGAAACTGAATTTTTTCGATGAGAATTCGACTGACATTTATAATGTCTGACTCTTGGAAGGCGTACAATTAAACTGATCTCATAAACCGAAATACTAGCACCAGTCAACTTAGGCAGAAGTAATGATATTGGGTTTGTGAATATGACTCCGCCCTTATTTGTTCAAATAAAACACCGCTGCTTGTTTAGAAAATTAAAGAAAAGTTTACTGAAAGTATGCTCCATCTGGAGCATAACCTTCGCCTATCTTTCAGGTAATTTACGTATTCCTTGCCTGAAGAAATCCTGGTCTTTTGAGCTGATCCAATTATCATGCCAAATTGTGATACTTTCGTATGAAGTAAACCGTTCTCCCGTAAGATCTGACTGCAGTGTTCGGAATAAGTGGTAATCCAAAGGAGCTATGTCTGGCGAATATGGCGGGTGGAGTAGCACTCACCAGTGCTGTCCATCTAAATGGATATCCATCTAAATATCTTTTCACACCTTGGGCGGTATACGGTTTGGCATTGTAATGTTGAAGAATTAATTTACTGTGCCTATCACCCATTCTGGTCGTTTTTCTTCTATGGCTCGCTTCAAACGCATTACTTGTCGGTAAACTTCTCCATTAATAGTTTGAGAGGGTTCGAGCAATTCATAATATACAACACCTCTCGGATCCCACCAAATGCAGAGCATAACCTTGGCACTGCGAATATTTTATTTTGGCTGGGATGGGCCGGGTTCACCTGGCTGCACATAAGCTTTTTGGCATTTAGGATTCTTATATCTTTTTCTTTGCTGTCTTTGAAGTAGCATTTCACAAATTGTTTTTCGACGTTCCATGTCTCTTTCTTTCAATTCATATGGAACCCAGTTACCAAGTTTTGAACCATTCCCATTGCTTTTAAACGCTTTGCAACAGTTGATCGTTCAACATTTAACGCTGCAGCCAATTGTGATTGAGTTTGGCAAGAATCCTCTGCCAATAATACCTCCAATTCAGCATCTTCAAATTTTTTTGATGGTTTTCCATGTTCTCTGTCCTCAGTGCCAAAATCATTATTTTGAAATCGTCGAAACCATTCCTTGCAAGTTGTATTAGGTGGAGCATGTTCACCGTAAATCTCCACAAGCAAACGATGAGTTTCCGCTACAATTTTCTTGCAATATAGTAGTGCAATAACACTTCCCGCAAATGATGTTTACTTGGAACGAAAACCGACATTGTCACGGAGGTAAAAACACTTCTTGCTTACCGTTTAACCAAATATCACGTAGTGCGTTTGACAGCTGACACAAAAGTACTGTCTAATCCAAGTATTGCCATTTATTAGTGCACGTAAGCAATACTAAAAACGACATCTGTTGGGAAAGGACGGAGTCATATTCACACACCTAATACAATATTTATATGATACACAACGTTGACTAACGACCACACTTTTAATAATGAGAATTGGTTTATATTACCGACACACTGACCTATGTCTCCGTCCCAGCTATGACATTCCATCAAATATCACATAATAGAAAATATAAAAAATCATAAATTTATGTTATATGACTGTTGAAGTCTTACGAAGAAAAAAATCATTGATAACATTAGGATGTGTGATTTGAATAAAAAAAGATTTTTGGATGAATCGCTCTACACCAGGATGTACTTAATCGATTGTCACAAAATTTTATACACACGTGTGGGTTAATAATGCGAATCAGTCGCCAAAATCTAAAATGTTTACTTCCAGTTTTACGTATATTAGGACACCACATGAACTTTTGAATGAAATCATTACAAGAACTTTCTCCCTTCGGGTCGGGAAGTTAAGAAACTAAAAAACGCTGCTATCTCGAAAACTTTTTATGGGCGGGTATGCATATTGTTATTGATCTTGATAGAAGGTACCATGGCAAATATTTTGAAAAAAAAAAAAAAGTGAATCAGACCAATAGTTTAGGAGTTATTGAGCATAACAGTTTTTCATAAAAAGTTGAATATCTCCTAAACTACTCATCCGATTCTATCCATCTACAATCCCAGCCAATGGCACTATCAGAGCTACAATCTTACAAAATTTCAACTTCCTATCTTGCTTTTTCAGGCAGTTATCGTGCGTACACCGATTTTCTCATTAAAATGAAAAATGCCAATTATTAGCAAACCATCGCTAGATAGGTAGCAATATTATCATTTGATTCGATATATATTATCACAAGGAATATTTTGACATAATAGAAATTGAATTCGGTAACGTACTTTTTGAAATATTGAGGAAAACAGATTTTTGAGAAATTACTGTATCTCGAAAACTACTGCACCGATTGAGCTAAAACTGTGCCCCAAAATGCTCCAAAGTAATACCAATTAAATGACAAAATTTCATATTTCTAGCTTGAACTTTAGTCCTGTTTGCTTCCGAATGGGAGCATTGCAATCGTTCGATTTTCACATTTTCTAATTTTGCTTGGAAATGATGCAGAATGGTCTGAAATGTAAAATACGAAGTTTGGAGACCATGTCAGTGTGTGACAGTATCCAGTCGGTGGTCATTTATTCGTAAAATTTCATAATTTCCATATTTCAATTTCAATATTTGTTTTTGCTTCCGAATGGAAACTTTGCAATCCTTGAATTTTTCGATTTTCTAATTTTGCCTGGAAATGATGTAAAATGGTCTGAAATGTAAAAATACGAAGTTTGGCGACAATGGCTGTCTGTCCCCCCCCCCCCCGCAACTTTTTGGAAATTAGGTTTTCGAAAATACAACACTAAGAGGGCTAAAAAAATTCAAAAAAATTTGAAATTTTGTCAGATTATAGGTCCTAACTAGGACTAACTCTGGACACAGGATCAGCTCGATCTATCCAGTAGTTCCTGAGAAAAAACCATTTATTTTTTAATCTTTTTTTGCAAATATCTCAAAAACTGATCGGCCGATTTCATTTTTTTTTTCAAAATGTTTGTCTCAACTCCCTCTATCTGGATCAACCGAAACCTATATAGCCGTTCCTGCAAAGTTTTTGAGATATTTCCACTTTTCTGTTTTTTTCCAAAAACCGTTGTACGCTCTCTAGCCTTCGCAAAAATGGATATCAACTTGAAATTTGGACAGGATCTCCGCCTTATGACAAGGACGGTTGGGATTGAAACTGGGCTGAATCGGCCCAGTGGTTCCGGAGATATTCTATTTTTTATGAAAATCGATTATGTTCAATATCTCGAAAACTAGTGGACCGATTTCACTTCTTTTTTTTTCAAAATATTTGCCTTGATGTCCCCTATCCAGATCAATCAGAATCTATATGACCGTACCTGCAAAATTTTTGAGATATTTCTACTTTTCCGTTTTTTTCAAAAAATCGTTGTACGCTCTCTAGCCTTCGCAAAAATGGAGATATCAACTTGAAACTTGGAGAGAATCTTCGTCTTATGACAAGTACGGTTGTGATTGAAAGTGGGCTGAATCGGCCCAGTGGTTCCGGAGATATTCCATTTTTTATGAAAATCGATTATGTGTTATATCTCGACAACTAGTGAATCGATTTCACTTTTTTTTTCAAAATATTCACCTTGATGTCCCCTATCCAGATCAATCAGAACCTATATAGCCGTTCTTGCAAAGTTTTTGAGATATTTCTACTTTTCTGTTTTTTTTCAAAAATCGTTGTACGCTCTTTAGCCTTCGCAAAAATGGAGATATTAACTTCAAATTTGGACAGAATCTCCGTCTTATGACAAGGACGGTTGGGATTGAAACTGGGCTGAATCGACCCAGCAGTTCCGGAGATATTCTATTTTTTATGAAAATCGATTATGTGTAATGTCTCGAATACTAGTGGACCGATTTCACTTTTTTTTTCAAAATATTCGCCTTGATGTCCCCTATCCAGATCAATCAGAACCTATATGGCTGTACCTGGAAAATTTTTGAGATATTTCTACTATTGTTTTTTTTTTTAAAATCGTTGTACGCTCTCTAGCCTTCGCAAAAATGGAAATATCAACTTGTTTTTTCGAATAAAGACAAGGTGTTTATGCAAAAAACTGAAAAACCGCAGTATCTTGAAAACTTTGTATGAACGGTTATACATATTTTAAGTGATCGAGATAGAAAAAATCGAGACCAATATTTTGGAAAAAAAAATTGATTCGGGTCAATGGTTGGTGGGATATTAAGGAAAAACGAAATTCAGATAAATGACTATATCTCAGGAACAACTCATCCGATTTAGCTCAAACACAATACTAAGCTGTAGGGGTACAATAGCTAGAATCCTACCAAATTTCAACTTCCTACCACGATTTTTTCTCAAGCTAGCGTGCGTACAAGGTTTTTACGCAAAAAATAGAAAAACAGCAGTATCTCGAAAACTTAGTATGAACGAATATACATATTTTGAGTGATCGAGATAGAAAAAATCGAGACAAATATTTTGAAAAAAAAAAATTCGATCGGGTGAATAGTTTTTGAGATATTAAGGAAAAACGAAATTTCGATAAATGACTATATCTCAGAAACTACTGGACAGATTAACTTCAAATTGCGCTCAAAAATTGTGCATTGATAGTACCTATTTTCATGCAAAATTGCAGATTTTTATGGATGAATTTCACGGTATTAATGTTATTTTTGCTTCCGAATGGAAGCATTGTATTTGACCGATTTTCATATATTCTAATTTTGCCTGGAAATGATATAGAATGTTATAAAACGTGAAGAAATGATGTTTAGAAAAAATGTCTGTACGTCTGTGTGTGACAGATTGAGTTTTCGTCGATTACTCTTTAGAAACAAGCAGGCGACCGACCCTATTCGACAGAAGACTTGTGACACCACACTGTTATGTCAAAAGTCTTCATTTTTCTGCTACCAATTACATTGGTTATAAGCTTCCGAAGGGAAGAAGTGCATCGTCTATTTTTTATTTTTATTATTTCAACCGTAGTATATAAAATCATTTCGTCCTCTTAAAAATTTCATATGTAAAATTATGTGGTTTTACTCCGATTCAATTATTTCTCTCGATTTCATTCGTATTTTCCAAAACAGACTGATCTGTGCTGATGAATACACGTCCCATTCGAATTCAAAAAAATCATTCTCATTCCAGATGGTATTCCATAGTGCAACTTTTCTTCTTTCATATGGAATAGCGTTCCGAATTTGGATCAACTATTGAAATCAAATTATAGTTCGATAAGACATATGTTTTTTTCTTTCAATCAAATACTCAAAACAATTATCTAACTAACTTCATCCCTCGGGAATCGATTCGTAAGAAGCTCAATTACATCTTCGTCGTAAATTAATATTTTCACTAATTTCGATCTTGTTCCGAAATATCCGTTGAAAAGGACTAAAGCATAAAATCTTGTCCCATTAATATTCTGCACTCCAATATTGGCAAACACCATGCCTGTCAATCTATAAAAAATTATCGTTGTAAAAATACTATCTCATGTTATCATTTTGGAGCTTTGGATGGAGGTCATCGAGACAAGTTTTTAAAAAAAAAAAAAATTTAATCCCTCGAGAAGTAAAGGAGTTATTGGCCAAAATGGGTTTCCACAAAAAATTGAATATCTCGCGAACCGCTCGGTCGATTTTGCCCATTCAAAATACCATTCGTCTATGTCATGAAAGCTACGAACATACCAAATTTCAAGTCAACAACAACCTTTTTTATCGAGTTATCGCGCGCACAACGTTTTTCGCAAAAAAACAGATTAACGGCAATATCTCTAGACTCAACAGCGATTGTTCGATATATTATGGGTGCTTCAGATGGAGGTCATTGGGACGAGTATTTTAAAAAAAAAAAAAATTTAATCCCTCGAATAGTTAAGGAGATATTTGCCAAAATGGATTTCTACAAAAAATTGAATATCTCGCGAACCGCTCGGTCGATTTTGCCCATTCAAAATACCATCCATCTATGTCATAAAAGCTACAAGCATACCAAATTTCAAATCGATATTAACATTTTTTATCGAGTTATCGCGCGCACAACGTTTTTCACAAAAAAACCGATTAACGGCAATATTCCTAGACTCAGCAGTGATTGGTCTATGTATTATGAATGATTCAGGTAGAGATCATCGAGACGAATATTTTGAAAAAAAAAAGTTGAAATCGGTGCATTTATTGAGGAGATATAGCTGAAAAACGAAATTTAAACAATTGGCAATATCTCAGGAACTACTGGACCGATTGAGCCCAAATGGAGCCACAAAGTGGGGCTTATTCATAGCTATCATCAGTAAAAATTTCAAGTTTTTATCTGCGAATTTCACCGTATTTATGTTAAAATTTCTAAAAATAAACCCCCAAAACAGCCATTCTGCACATACATACGTACAGACGCAACCTCAAAAACATCATTTTTTCACGTTTCATGACATTCTAGATCATTTGCAATGAAAATTAGAAAATCGAAAATCGACCAAAAATAATGCTTCCCTTCGAAAGCAAAAATAACATTAATACCGTGAAATTCATCCATAAAAATCCGCAATTTTGCATCGAAATAGGTACTATCAATGCGCAATTTTTTAGTGCAATTTGAAGTCAATCGGTTCAGTAGTTTCTGAGATATAGTCATTTACCGAAATTTCGTTTTTCCTTAATATCTCGAGAACTATTCACCTGATGGAATTTTTTTTTTCAAAATATTTGTCTCGATTTTTTCCATCTCGATCACTCAAAATATGCATACTCGTTTATCCTAAGTTTTCGAGATACTGCGGTTTTTCTGTTTTTTGCGTAAAAACCTTGTACGCACGCTAGCTCGAGTACAAATCGAGATAGGAAGTTTAAATTTCGTAAGATTCTAGCTATTGTAATTCTACAGCTTGGTATTGTGCTTGAGCTAAATCGGATGAGTAGTTCCTGAGATATAGTAATTTATCTAAATTTCATTTTTCCTTAATATCTCATCAACCATTGACCCGATTCAATTTTTTTTTTCCAAAATATTCGTCTCGATTTTTTCTATCTCGATCACTCAAAATATGTATAACCGTTCATACAAAGTTTTCGAGATACTGCGGTTTGTCAGTTTTTTGCATAAACACCTTGTTTTCATTAAAATTCTTGTTTCATTATAAATCTTTTGCGCACGATAACTCAAGAAAAAATGAAGATAGCGACTTGAACTTTGGTATGCTTCTAGCTTTTATAACACAATAGGATAAAAGTTTCGTATTTTCGATGGGCGCAATAGGCCGAGCGGTTCTGGAGATATTCAAGTTTTTGTATAAATTTATTTCTTTAAATATCTCATGAACTATTCAACGGAATTCAATTTTTTTTTCAAAATACTCGTCTCGGCGGCCACTATTTAGATCAATCAAAATATGTATATCCGTTCATACAAAGTTTCCGAGATATTCCCGTTTTTCTTTTTTTTTTCATCCTTGTGCGCACGATAACTTGAGACAAAAAGATGATATTAAGTTGAAATTTGGTATGATCATATCTCTCATAATATTAAAGGTCCATATTTCGTATGGGTGCAAACAGCCCAGTAGTTTGGAAGATATTAATTTTTTGGTATAAATCCGTTTTATCAAAAGGTTAAATATAAATTTTTTTTTAATAAAATGATTTTATGCGTGGTAGAAAACACTGATGGTTTCTCATTCGATCTTCTTCTCGTCTTTTATGAAGAAAATGAATTGTTTGGAGACACTTCCGACAAATTGCCCAGGATATCTAAAATTATTAATAGGCCGACTCATCAAGCAATCTCGAATCCAGCAATCTAATCTCTAATTTTCGAGGTTAAATTTCTTCAATATCAAGTGTTAGTTAATAATTTCCACATAGAAACATAATTAATGTGGTTGCGTATGTATGCCTGTCTTAGGAACAGGGAAGTGGTACGGATTTATTCGGAAGCTTACTACCAATGGAATTGGTAGAAATAAAAGAAAGAAAAAGACTTATAAGACAAAAAGTAACGGTCGCATGCCTTCTGTCGAATAGGCTTGAACCCCTGCTTGTTTAAAAATATTCGGCATGATGTCCTGTATCTAAACTAATCGAAACATATATACCCGTTCATACAAAATTTTTGAGATATTTTGAATTTTTCTGTTTTCGACTTGAAATCCTTGTTCGCGCTCTAACTTGAGTAAGAATTGAGATATCGACTTGAAATTCGGCATAAAGCTGTCTCTTATCATCGCAAGGACCGTTATGGGAGCTGGGCTCAATCGGTCAATTAGTTTCGGAGATATTTAACTTTGTATGTAAACCTAATGTGTTGAATATCTCAATAACGAATCAACCGATCTCAATGATTTTTTTTTCAAAATATTCAGCTTGATGCCCTCTATCTCAGTCAAAATATATATACCCGTTCATACCAAGTTTTTGAGAGATGTAGGTTTTTCTGCTTTTGACTTCAAATCTTTGTTCGCGCTCAATCTTGCGTAACAATTCTGTTATTTACTTGAAATTCGGCATGAAGCTGTCTCTGATCATTCCAAGGACCGTTATGGAAGATGGGCACAATCGGTCAATTAGTTTCGGAGATATTCAACTTTGTATGTAAACTTAATATCTTGAATATCTCAATAACGAGTCAGCCGAGCTCAATGATTTTTTTTTTCAAAATATTCGGCTTGTTTATTGTTTTTTTATTCTTCTACGCACGATATCGTGAGCAAAGACGAAGATAACAAGCTGAAATTTGGTACGATCATACCTATCATAATATTAAAGATTTGTCTTTCGGATGGGTGCGATCCTTCGAGTGGTTTCGGAGATATTCACCTTTTTGTAATAAACGATTCCATCAAAAAGTTTAATATATTCCTGCAGCCACGCTACAGCATATGGATGCTCATCACAGGGATAGCGTATTACAGGGTGTATATTTATTGGTGGAGAACCTCCCGTCCACCAACGTAAAATGACCTCCTGAATACGGGAAAAATAATTAAAAAAATCTTTTTTTAGCCGTTTTTTAGATAATTAATAATTAATGTAGGCCAATGAGAGGATCGGGTTATGGCGCGCGATAGTTTTCGAGGGAGTTCAAAAAATGAACATCAATGGTGCGTTAGAGTCACGCCAAAAGATGTGTGAGAACAGTTGAGTCGCTATTCTCCCGTCAATTTCGTATTGATGGCGGAAATGATGAGGTGAGCTGAGAGATGGCACGCGTATGTAGTTTTCAAGTTGAATTGAATTTGTTTACAAAAGAGGTAAACGAAACCAGATGATTCGTACAGCCAAAAAATAGTTTAATCAAATACAATGTATGATTTATTCGGTCGAATAAATCATTAACCATTGATTTAAATCAACTTCATTGGTTCAAGAAAACCATTTTCCTGGAAGTACGGGAAATTCACGGAAATGAAATGAATTGAATTTTCAAAAAAAAAACATTATGAGATTTTCGAATCAAGTAAAGGCACTTCTCTCATTACTGTTTTCTCTTCCAATGTACTTCACGAGCTCGAGAAATTATTGTAATCTTTCCGTAAATGAAACATCAAACTTTCATCTTCAAGTTTCATAGATTTTTACAATTCTGAAGGTTCTTAACGATTTGTCAAGGTCTTCGATGACGCAATCGGAGCGTCTCCATGAAACTTGGAGCTGCTTGGATTTTGGATGGAATCTATTCAGTTGTTCTGAAGTAAGA
This sequence comes from Diachasma alloeum, assembly GCF_001412515.2. Taxonomy (NCBI): domain Eukaryota; kingdom Metazoa; phylum Arthropoda; class Insecta; order Hymenoptera; family Braconidae; genus Diachasma; species Diachasma alloeum. Next base: position 121,900 of record NW_021680790.1, on the reverse strand, counting down.
AAAAATAATAATTTATCTGTCAATCGATTGTGAGAAATGAGGAAAATTTAAAAAGAATATCTAAAGAATTGAGTGTCTTTCAAAATGACGTGCGTAAAAGACCGAAAGATGGTGAACACCCGAGAATAAATGGCCGTGAGTTAACAGTGTGATAATTTGAATGGAGTGGGAAAATGCGAAGAATCTTGATGGTAAGTATTTATTTTGTTCACTACAATAATTTTGAAAAAATCGGGACGTGAGATGTTACAGCATTTTTTATGCGTGGGACTCGCCGATTTTGGGAATGAGATGACTCATTCATTGGTTTCAATATTCATGATTTTTTTTTTAATCAACTCTTCGATCATTTCCGCATAATGGACACCCTGTAGTAAATTATCCTCCATTATTGTGTCGTCCTGGTGGAACCAAAGAAGGCGATGCCTGTAATGACAGTCGCTGCGGTGTTTTAGGCGATAACAAGGGCGGCACTTGTCGCGGCAGTCACTGCGGTAACTGAGGCGATAATAAAGGCGGCACTTAACGCGGGATTCACTGCGGTAATTGAGGCGATAACAAGGGCGGCACTTGTCGCGGCAGTCACTGCGATAATTGAGACGATATCGAGGGCGACACTTGTCGCTGCAGTCATTGCGGTAATTAAGGCGATAACAAAGCCGGCACTTATCGCGGGATTCACTGCGGTAATTGAGGCGATAACAAGGGCGGCACTTGTCGCGGCAGTCACTGCGGTAATTGAG